>NW_026926652.1:0-28218 GCF_032062105.1 Saccostrea cuccullata | reverse complement strand
CACAGCTAATATTGAAATGTTCTCACCTCTTTCAGAGTACGAGATGGCTAAATCCATAGGCGAAGATCTGGCAGCGGACGGGTTCAAGGTGAAGCACGCCACAACAGACGGTGATGCCCGGTCAGCCCAGGGATTCCAAGATGCCATGCGAATTTTTCATCCAGACTGGCAAGTCACTCGACTGGCCGACCCAACCCATGTCAGCAGAGCCCAGTTCCGGCAGTGTCGCAGTGCCCACTTCAGCCCCGAGATGTTTCCCTGCAAAACAAGAATGAGGTTAGACCAGATGAGAAAAGTTTTTGCACAAGATGTAAAGGCCCGGTGCAGCTTAGTCTATAAGAAACTCATGGATACCTACACTGGAGACATCAACATCATCTGTAGTAAACTTCCTCTTGTCGTAGAAAGTACCATCCTCTGCTACTCAGGAGACTGTTCAAAATGTCGAAGGAATTCAGTGGTGTGTGAAGGTGGAGACAGACACAACTGGTGGAATCAGTCTTATATCCTCGCCCCGAACAAACTGACATCCCTGCACCTGAATGAAAATGACAAGCACTTGTTAAAAGTCATTCTTGAGATGCGACTTAGCCAAAGTGCCATTGAGGAAATGAAACTCAACACGTCAACTCAGAAATGTGAGGGTCTTAACAGAGCAGTCAGCGAAGTTTTACCTAAGCACACCAACTATTCAAGAAATGCTGAAGGAATCCTCTCAGCTGAGATTTTAAGACAAAACAACAGTCCGGGACTAGCAACATCAATGAAAGCAGCAGAGATTACATTGCCACTGTCCGGCCACACACATCAGTACCTAAAAAGCATTGACCAGGAATATGCCTATCGCAGAGAATACAGAAAGAGAAAAGCAGTTAAAAGGCGAGAAATGCAGAGAAAAGCTACGCTAATAAAACAACATGCGGCGGCTAGAAAAGGAAAGACCAAACCCGGGTGCACCTACAACAAAGGGCAACTTGATCCCAAACCCACCAGCCTACAGTCCAAGGGAGACAATCCAGAGGATCACACCTACTACCAGACATGAGTTGCCAAGACGAAGACAAAACGGCCCTTCTCAGGGCCAACCAAATTATTCGAAAAGATACCTACTATACAAAGTCGTATAAGAAACGTGTAAAAATTAACACCAGGCCACAACCCAAAACTTCCACATAAATACATAAGACACATCATACACATACGCACACATGTACATACATACATACATACATACATACTTACTTACTGATCAATATTTTTGTCAAAAACTACAAACTATACCCCCCCCCCCCCATCTTCCTTGAAATGACAAACCCATCAACCCCCATTTCTATTTTAGTGAAAAGTACATATTTTTACACAACATAATTTCCACTTACCTGAAATTATAAACTCCAATACACAACCTCTGCCTGCATGTGCAATTATGAGTCGGGCAAAGCCTGAATCCCATTTCCACGTGCGGTTTCCTGCAAAATAAATCCATGCACATGTTATAGTAAATATTGGCCCAATCACCACCTTCTTATTGCGCCTTATTTTGGGTGGGGGAAATCAATGGATAGCTTGTCTGTCATTTCCAATAAACACCTCGTCTTTCATCTATGACTTCAAAGGGACCCCTTATTAAGAATACACATGCAAATACACATTACAAAACAGTTTTTCTATTTTTAAAAAGGAACTATCTTCGTGGTCAATGGATGCACTAATGTGACCTCTTTCACCGACATTTCCCCTGAAATATTGCATTCTGGGATGCATAATTTCAATATTTTTTCAATCACTCAAAAAATTTTAATTTTTATAAAAATTAATTTTAAAATGTTTAAATATTTTTTAAAAAATTTTATGAAACTATTTCAAAATGCATAACCCACCTCCTGTCAAAATTTCATTGTCATATCTTTAAAAATAAATTCAGGGGAAACCCTCAAACACCCCATCATAAGGACCCGGACCACAATTAGCTTACATATAGACTTATATAGTAAAAACATGTGTTTTATTTTCTTTGTAACTTTTTTAAAAATCTTCATTTCCAAAATATCTTTGACCACATGATAGAGCAATGTGTCAGATAAATATTCACATCCAGAAATAGGGGTGTTGAATGTGGAATTCCCTGGTTATTAATAAACTTCTGACGTCATGACCTCAGGATAGCTCTCGCTTGGCAAAAAAAGTGTAAACAAACCAAATGAATGCTCTTTTCAATTCATATTTCTAGGCATAATTTTTGCTTGAAATGCACCTTGCTGCATATCATTGTAAACTTTAGACACTCTACTTTTATTCTATACCCCAAAAGTATCTAAAACATGTGAGCTATTTTTATTTTTATCATTGAAAGGGAGGCATATGAATTTCCTACATGTGCTACGTTTTAGCCATTTGACCTTCACCCTTTAATTGTGGCCCGGATCCTATATGGAGGCATAAAATTCATTAAAAAATTTTAAGGCCATATTTGAAATCCTTAGATACTACTTAACTAATATACCAAGTTTGATTGAAATTGGTTGATATCTACATGTAAAATTACATATTGTGTATACTAAGGCAATACAGGAAAGAAAATGGCAAAAAATGGCAAGTATGAAATTTTAAAATTGAAATATGTAAAAACTGTTAGACAATAAAAGGAACTAATTATTACAAGTAAGTTGTTGATACCTCTTAAACACACACACACTCTTAAATATGTAAAATACAAGATTTTTAGATTTCTAGGTAATTTGATGATCTGTACCCTGCATTTTCATAAAATTTTCTTAAATTAAGAAATATAAAATCTATCATGAAAATCTGAGAGTGACAATAGGGGTAAACATTTAAAGTACATTTATTCATAAATCAAATGATGTATCACATTACTGATAAAAGTGTACATAACATTCAAAATAAACAGATTTTTAAGCCCACCCCCATATCCTTTTTCCTGACTGTGAAGAGGGGCCATGTGCAGCTGATTGGCTAAGAGTCTTTGTATAGGTAATCTTAATACCCTATGGGAGTCTGTTTTGACAGGTGATTGTCAAAGGAATATATTGCAGTAAATACCACTAAAAAAGTGTCCAAATAAACATTGTCATAATTCAATCTTGCTTTCAAATCCACTCTTCACTACACATGAAAACAATGAAAGGTGACCGTAAAAGAAGAAAAAATCTTAATTTTGGATTTAAAAAAGGGAACACTCATTATATTAAGGCTCATCAGGCTACGTCAAATGCCGCAGGAGCTTCAAGTTCAGCGTCAAACATCCAGGGATCCCCAGAGACCGAGACAGCACATCCCCTTGCTGAAGGCCAGGAAAACATCTCAAGGACACCGATCCTTCGTCCCAGACCTGAGCCATGCCAGGAGCTAAAAAATGAAGAGACGTCTTATGAGTTTGAGGGAAACCGCATTGTTGACATAACATTGGTCTTGGAAATGTTTAATGATGCAGCCAAATGCCACTTTGACCAGGCCAAGCACTGTAATTTTCCAGTGTGGGAATACTCAGGACAGAGGAAATGGGGGTTTGGATGGCAGAAGAGACTACTGTGTACGGTATGTAATTTTCAGACAAATTACTATAAATTATACACTGAAATTCCTACCTTTAACAAACCAGGCCCTAATCCTGCCAGTATCAACTGGAACTTTCAATTAGCCCTGCAGAACACCTCCATGGGGAATCGACGCAGTCGGGAAATGGTAGCTGCCTTGGACATTCCACCTCCTAACCGCAGTTCCATGCAAAGGGCCAGCAACCAGGTCAACACAGCCACTCTAGCCCTGAATAAAAAAGACATGGGTGAGAAGAGACAACTGGTTAAGGCCATCAACCAGGTCAAAGGTCAAGAACATCCAGAGGAACTGGACATTGCCATAGATGGACGCTACAACTCCATAACCTTCGGTAGCAGCAAAAAGCCAGGCTACAATGCATCACAAGCTTACGCCATTGCATGCGAGACCAACACCGACAAACAGTATATTATTGGCTCAGCAATGCAGAACAAACTTTGCTGGACTGGAACCTGGCTTCGAGGTAATGGTTATGATGTTCATTGTCCGGGGGGTCATGAAGACTGCACAGCTAATATTGAACTGTTCTCACCTCTTTCAGAGTACGAGATGGCTAAATCCATAGGCGAAGATCTGGCAGCGGACGGGTTCAAGGTGAAGCACGCCACAACAGACGGTGATGCCCGGTCAGCCCAGGGATTCCAAGATGCCATGCGAATTTTTCATCCAGACTGGCAAGTCACTCGACTGGCCGACCCAACCCATGTCAGCAGAGCCCAGTTCCGGCAGTGTCGCAGTGCCCACTTCAGCCCCGAGATGTTTCCCTGCAAAACAAGAATGAGGTTAGACCACATGAGAAAAGTTTTTGCACAAGATGTAAAGGCCCGGTGCAGCTTAGTCTATAAGAAACTCATGGATACCTACACTGGAGACATCAACATCATCTGTAGTAAACTTCCTCTTGTCGTAGAAAGTACCATCCTCTGCTACTCAGGAGACTGTTCAAAATGTCGAAGGAATTCAGTGGTGTGTGAAGGTGGAGACAGACACAACTGGTGGAATCAGTCTTATATCCTCGCCCCCGAACAAACTGACATCCCTGCACCTGAATGAAAATGACAAGCACTTGTTAAAAGTCATTCTTGAGATGCGACTTAGCCAAAGTGCCATTGAGGAAATGAAACTCAACACGTCAACTCAGAAATGTGAGGGTCTTAACAGAGCAGTCAGCGAAGTTTTACCTAAGCACACCAACTATTCAAGAAATGCTGAAGGAATCCTCTCAGCTGAGATTTTAAGACAAAACAACAGTCCGGGACTAGCAACATCAATGAAAGCAGCAGAGATTACATTGCCACTGTCCGGCCACACACATCAGTACCTAAAAAGCATTGACCAGGAATATGCCTATCGCAGAGAATACAGAAAGAGAAAAGCAGTTAAAAGGCGAGAAATGCAGAGAAAAGCTACGCTAATAAAACAACATGCGGCGGCTAGAAAAGGAAAGACCAAACCCGGGTGCACCTACAACAAAGGGCAACTTGATCCCAAACCCACCACCTACAGTCCAAGGGAGACAATCCAGAGGATCAGAGGATCACACCTACTACCAGACATGAGTTGCCAAGACGAAGACAAAACGGCCCTTCTCAGGGCCAACCAAATTATTCGAAAAGATACCTACTATACAAAGTCGTATAAGAAACGTGTAAAAATTAACACCAGGCCACAACCCAAAACTTCCACATAAATACATAAGACACATCATACACATACGCACACATGTACATACATACATACATACATACATACATACATACTTACTGATCAATATTTTTGTCAAAAACTACAAACTATACCCCCCCCCCCCCCCCCCATCTTCCTTGAAATGACAAACCCATCAACCCCCATTTCTATTTTAGTGAAAAGTACATATTTTTACACAACATAATTTCCACTTACCTGAAATTATAAACTCCAATACACAACCTCTGCCTGCATGTGCAATTATGAGTCGGGCAAAGCCTGAATCCCATTTCCACGTGCGGTTTCCTGCAAAATAAATCCATGCACATGTTATAGTAAATATTGGCCCAATCACCACCTTCTTATTGCGCCTTATTTTGGGTGGGGGAAATCAATGGATAGCTTGTCTGTCATTTCCAATAAACACCTCGTCTTTCATCTATGACTTCAAAGGGACCCCTTATTAAGAATACACATGCAAATACACATTACAAAACAGTTTTTCTATTTTTAAAAAGGAACTATCTTCGTGGTCAATGGATGCACTAATGTGACCTCTTTCACCGACATATTCCCCTGAAATATTGCATTCTGGGATGCATAATTTAAATTTTTTTTCAATCACTCAAAAAATTTTAATTTTTATGAAAATTAATTTTAAAATGTTTAAATATTTTTAAAAAATTTTATGAAACTATTTCAAAATACATAACCCACCTCCTGTCAAAATTTCATTGTCATATCTTTAAAAATAAATTCAGGGGAAACCCTCAAACACCCCATCATAAGGACCCGGACCACAATTAGCTTACATATAGACTTATATAGTAAAAACATGTGTTTTATTTTCTTTGTAACTTTTTTAAAAATCTTCATTTCCAAAATATCTTTGACCACATGATAGAGCAATGTGTCAGATAAATATTCACATCCAGAAATAGGGGTGTTGAATGTGGAATTCCCTGGTTATTAATAAACTTCTGACGTCATGACCTCAGGATAGCTCTCGCTTGGCAAAAAAAGTGTAAACAAACCAAATGAATGCTCTTTTCAATTCATATTTCTAGGCATAATTTTTGCTTGAAATGCACCTTGCTGCATATCATTGTAAACTTTAGACACTCTACTTTTATTCTATACCCCAAAAGTATCTAAAACATGTGAGCTATTTTTATTTTTATCATTGAAAGGGAGGCATATGAATTTCCTACATGTGCTACGTTTTAGCCATTTGACCTTCACCCTTTAATTGTGGCCCGGATCCTATATGGAGGCATAAAATTCATTAAAAAATTTTAAGGCCATATTTGAAATCCTTAGATACTACTTAACTAATATACCAAGTTTGATTGAAATTGGTTGATATCTACATGTAAAATTACATATTGTGTATACTAAGGCAATACAGGAAAGAAAATGGCAAAAAATGGCAAGTATGAAATTTTAAAATTGAAATATGTAAAAACTGTTAGACAATAAAAGGAACTAATTATTACAAGTAAGTTGTTGATACCTCTTAAACACACACACACTCTTAAATATGTAAAATACAAGATTTTTAGATTTCTAGGTAATTTGATGATCTGTACCCTGCATTTTCATAAAATTTTCTTAAATTAAGAAATATAAAATCTATCATGAAAATCTGAGAGTGACAATAGGGGTAAACATTTAAAGTACATTTATTCATAAATCAAATGATGTATCACATTACTGATAAAAGTGTACATAACATTCAAAATAAACAGATTTTTAAGCCCACCCCCATATCCTTTTTCCTGACTGTGAAGAGGGGCCATGTGCAGCTGATTGGCTAAGAGTCTTTGTATAGGTAATCTTAATACCCTATGGGAGTCTGTTTTGACAGGTGATTGTCAAAGGAATATATTGCAGTAAATACCACTAAAAAAGTGTCCAAATAAACATTGTCATAATTCAATCTTGCTTTCAAATCCACTCTTCACTACACATGAAAACAATGAAAGGTGACCGTAAAAGAAGAAAAAATCTTAATTTTGGATTTAAAAAAGGGAACACTCATTATATTAAGGCTCATCAGGCTACGTCAAATGCCGCAGGAGCTTCAAGTTCAGCGTCAAACATCCAGGGATCCCCAGAGACCGAGACAGCACATCCCCTTGCTGAAGGCCAGGAAAACATCTCAAGGACACCGATCCTTCGTCCCAGACCTGAGCCATGCCAGGAGCTAAAAAATGAAGAGACGTCTTATGAGTTTGAGGGAAACCGCATTGTTGACATAACATTGGTCTTGGAAATGTTTAATGATGCAGCCAAATGCCACTTTGACCAGGCCAAGCACTGTAATTTTCCAGTGTGGGAATACTCAGGACAGAGGAAATGGGGGTTTGGATGGCAGAAGAGACTACTGTGTACGGTATGTAATTTTCAGACAAATTACTATAAATTATACACTGAAATTCCTACCTTTAACAAACCAGGCCCTAATCCTGCCAGTATCAACTGGAACTTTCAATTAGCCCTGCAGAACACCTCCATGGGGAATCGACGCAGTCGGGAAATGGTAGCTGCCTTGGACATTCCACCTCCTAACCGCAGTTCCATGCAAAGGGCCAGCAACCAGGTCAACACAGCCACTCTAGCCCTGAATAAAAAAGACATGGGTGAGAAGAGACAACTGGTTAAGGCCATCAACCAGGTCAAAGGTCAAGAACATCCAGAGGAACTGGACATTGCCATAGATGGACGCTACAACTCCATAACCTTCGGTAGCAGCAAAAAGCCAGGCTACAATGCATCACAAGCTTACGCCATTGCATGCGAGACCAACACCGACAAACAGTATATTATTGGCTCAGCAATGCAGAACAAACTTTGCTGGACTGGAACCTGGCTTCGAGGTAATGGTTATGATGTTCATTGTCCGGGGGGTCATGAAGACTGCACAGCTAATATTGAAATGTTCTCACCTCTTTCAGAGTACGAGATGGCTAAATCCATAGGCGAAGATCTGGCAGCGGACGGGTTCAAGGTGAAGCACGCCACAACAGACGGTGATGCCCGGTCAGCCCAGGGATTCCAAGATGCCATGCGAATTTTTCATCCAGACTGGCAAGTCACTCGACTGGCCGACCCAACCCATGTCAGCAGAGCCCAGTTCCGGCAGTGTCGCAGTGCCCACTTCAGCCCCGAGATGTTTCCCTGCAAAACAAGAATGAGGTTAGACGACATGAGAAAAGTTTTTGCACAAGATGTAAAGGCCCGGTGCAGCTTAGTCTATAAGAAACTCATGGATACCTACACTGGAGACATCAACATCATCTGTAGTAAACTTCCTCTTGTCGTAGAAAGTACCATCCTCTGCTACTCAGGAGACTGTTCAAAATGTCGAAGGAATTCAGTGGTGTGTGAAGGTGGAGACAGACACAACTGGTGGAATCAGTCTTATATCCTCGCCCCGAACAAACTGACATCCCTGCACCTGAATGAAAATGACAAGCACTTGTTAAAAGTCATTCTTGAGATGCGACTTAGCCAAAGTGCCATTGAGGAAATGAAACTCAACACGTCAACTCAGAAATGTGAGGGTCTTAACAGAGCAGTCAGCGAAGTTTTACCTAAGCACACCAACTATTCAAGAAATGCTGAAGGAATCCTCTCAGCTGAGATTTTAAGACAAAACAACAGTCCGGGACTAGCAACATCAATGAAAGCAGCAGAGATTACATTGCCACTGTCCGGCCACACACATCAGTACCTAAAAAGCATTGACCAGGAATATGCCTATCGCAGAGAATACAGAAAGAGAAAAGCAGTTAAAAGGCGAGAAATGCAGAGAAAAGCTACGCTAATAAAACAACATGCGGCGGCTAGAAAAGGAAAGACCAAACCCGGGTGCACCTACAACAAAGGGCAACTTGATCCCAAACCCACCAGCCTACAGTCCAAGGGAGACAATCCAGAGGATCACACCTACTACCAGACATGAGTTGCCAAGACGAAGACAAAACGGCCCTTCTCAGGGCCAACCAAATTATTCGAAAAGATACCTACTATACAAAGTCGTATAAGAAACGTGTAAAAATTAACACCAGGCCACAACCCAAAACTTCCACATAAATACATAAGACACATCATACACATACGCACACATGTACATACATACATACATACATACATACATACACTTACTGATCAATGTTTTTGTCAAAAACTACAAACTATACCCCCCCCCCCCCCCCATCTTCCTTGAAATGACAAACCCATCAACCCCCATTTCTATTTTAGTGAAAAGTACATATTTTTACACAACATAATTTCCACTTACCTGAAATTATAAACTCCAATACACAACCTCTGCCTGCATGTGCAATTATGAGTCGGGC
This sequence comes from Saccostrea cuccullata, assembly GCF_032062105.1. Taxonomy (NCBI): domain Eukaryota; kingdom Metazoa; phylum Mollusca; class Bivalvia; order Ostreida; family Ostreidae; genus Saccostrea; species Saccostrea cuccullata. The sequence continues at coordinate 18,589 of NW_026926652.1, read as the reverse complement.
AAAGCCTGAATCCCATTTCCACGTGCGGTTTCCTGCAAAATAAATCCATGCACATGTTATAGTAAATATTGGCCCAATCACCACCTTCTTATTGCGCCTTATTTTGGGTGGGGGAAATCAATGGATAGCTTGTCTGTCATTTCCAATAAACACCTCGTCTTTCATCTATGACTTCAAAGGGACCCCTTATTAAGAATACACATGCAAATACACATTACAAAACAGTTTTTCTATTTTTAAAAAGGAACTATCTTCGTGGTCAATGGATGCACTAATGTGACCTCTTTCACCGACATTTCCCCTGAAATATTGCATTCTGGGATGCATAATTTAAATTTTTTTTCAATCACTCAAAAAATTTTAATTTTTATGAAAATTAATTTTAAAATGTTTAAATATTTTTAAAAAATTTTATGAAACTATTTCAAAATACATAACCCACCTCCTGTCAAAATTTCATTGTCATATCTTTAAAAATAAATTCTGGGAAACCCTCAAACACCCCATCATAAGGACCCGGACCACAATTAGCTTACATATAGACTTATATAGTAAAAACATGTGTTTTATTTTCTTTGTAACTTTTTTAAAAATCTTCATTTCCAAAATATCTTTGACCACATGATAGAGCAATGTGTCAGATAAATATTCACATCCAGAAATAGGGGTGTTGAATGTGGAATTCCCTGGTTATTAATAAACTTCTGACGTCATGACCTCAGGATAGCTCTCGCTTGGCAAAAAAAGTGTAAACAAACCAAATGAATGCTCTTTTCAATTCATATTTCTAGGCATAATTTTTGCTTGAAATGCACCTTGCTGCATATCATTGTAAACTTTAGACACTCTACTTTTATTCTATACCCCAAAAGTATCTAAAACATGTGAGCTATTTTTATTTTTATCATTGAAAGGGAGGCATATGAATTTCCTACATGTGCTACGTTTTAGCCATTTGACCTTCACCCTTTAATTGTGGCCCGGATCCTATATGGAGGCATAAAATTCATTAAAAAATTTTAAGGCCATATTTGAAATCCTTAGATACTACTTAACTAATATACCAAGTTTGATTGAAATTGGTTGATATCTACATGTAAAATTACATATTGTGTATACTAAGGCAATACAGGAAAGAAAATGGCAAAAAATGGCAAGTATGAAATTTTAAAATTGAAATATGTAAAAACTGTTAGACAATAAAAGGAACTAATTATTACAAGTAAGTTGTTGATACCTCTTAAACACACACACACTCTTAAATATGTAAAATACAAGATTTTTAGATTTCTAGGTAATTTGATGATCTGTACCCTGTATTTTCATAAAATTTTCTTAAATTAAGAAATATAAAATCTATCATGAAAATCTGAGAGTGACAATAGGGGTAAACATTTAAAGTACATTTATTCATAAATCAAATGATGTATCACATTACTGATAAAAGTGTACATAACATTCAAAATAAACAGATTTTTAAGCCCATCCCCATATCCTTTTTCCTGACTGTGAAGAGGGGCCATGTGCAGCTGATTGGCTAAGAGTCTTTGTATAGGTAATCTTAATACCCTATGGGAGTCTGTTTTGACAGGTGATTGTCAAAGGAATATATTGCAGTAAATACCACTAAAAAAGTGTCCAAATAAACATTGTCATAATTCAATCTTGCTTTCAAATCCACTCTTCACTACACATGAAAACAATGAAAGGTGACCGTAAAAGAAGAAAAAATCTTAATTTTGGGTTTAAAAAAGGGAACACTCATTATATTAAGGCTCATCAGGCTACGTCAAATGCCGCAGGAGCTTCAAGTTCAGCGTCAAACATCCAGGGATCCCCAGAGACCGAGACAGCACATCCCCTTGCTGAAGGCCAGGAAAACATCTCAAGGACACCGATCCTTCGTCCCAGACCTGAGCCATGCCAGGAGCTAAAAAATGAAGAGACGTCTTATGAGTTTGAGGGAAACCGCATTGTTGACATAACATTGGTCTTGGAAATGTTTAATGATGCAGCCAAATGCCACTTTGACCAGGCCAAGCACTGTAATTTTCCAGTGTGGGAATACTCAGGACAGAGGAAATGGGGGTTTGGATGGCAGAAGAGACTACTGTGTACGGTATGTAATTTTCAGACAAATTACTATAAATTATACACTGAAATTCCTACCTTTAACAAACCAGGCCCTAATCCTGCCAGTATCAACTGGAACTTTCAATTAGCCCTGCAGAACACCTCCATGGGGAATCGACGCAGTCGGGAAATGGTAGCTGCCTTGGACATTCCACCTCCTAACCGCAGTTCCATGCAAAGGGCCAGCAACCAGGTCAACACAGCCACTCTAGCCCTGAATAAAAAAGACATGGGTGAGAAGAGACAACTGGTTAAGGCCATCAACCAGGTCAAAGGTCAAGAACATCCAGAGGAACTGGACATTGCCATAGATGGACGCTACAACTCCATAACCTTCGGTAGCAGCAAAAAGCCAGGCTACAATGCATCACAAGCTTACGCCATTGCATGCGAGACCAACACCACCAAACAGTATATTATTGGCTCAGCAATGCAGAACAAACTTTGCTGGACTGGAACCTGGCTTCGAGGTAATGGTTATGATGTTCATTGTCCGGGGGGTCATGAAGACTGCACAGCTAATATTGAAATGTTCTCACCTCTTTCAGAGTACGAGATGGCTAAATCCATAGGCGAAGATCTGGCAGCGGACGGGTTCAAGGTGAAGCACGCCACAACAGACGGTGATGCCCGGTCAGCCCAGGGATTCCAAGATGCCATGCGAATTTTTCATCCAGACTGGCAAGTCACTCGACTGGCCGACCCAACCCATGTCAGCAGAGCCCAGTTCCGGCAGTGTCGCAGTGCCCACTTCAGCCCCGAGATGTTTCCCTGCAAAACAAGAATGAGGTTAGACCAGATGAGAAAAGTTTTTGCACAAGATGTAAAGGCCCGGTGCAGCTTAGTCTATAAAACTCATGGATACCTACACTGGAGACATCAACATCATCTGTAGTAAACTTCCTCTTGTCGTAGAAAGTACCATCCTCTGCTACTCAGGAGACTGTTCAAAATGTCGAAGGAATTCAGTGGTGTGTGAAGGTGGAGACAGACACAACTGGTGGAATCAGTCTTATATCCTCGCCCCGAACAAACTGACATCCCTGCACCTGAATGAAAATGACAAGCACTTGTTAAAAGTCATTCTTGAGATGCGACTTAGCCAAAGTGCCATTGAGGAAATGAAACTCAACACGTCAACTCAGAAATGTGAGGGTCTTAACAGAGCAGTCAGCGAAGTTTTACCTAAGCACACCAACTATTCAAGAAATGCTGAAGGAATCCTCTCAGCTGAGATTTTAAGACAAAACAACAGTCCGGGACTAGCAACATCAATGAAAGCAGCAAAGATTACATTGCCACTGTCCGGCCACACACATCAGTACCTAAAAAGCATTGACCAGGAATATGCCTATCGCAGAGAATACAGAAAGAGAAAAGCAGTTAAAAGGCGAGAAATGCAGAGAAAAGCTACGCTAATAAAACAACATGCGGCGGCTAGAAAAGGAAAGACCAAACCCGGGTGCACCTACAACAAAGGGCAACTTGATCCCAAACCCACCAGCCTACAGTCCAAGGGAGACAATCCAGAGGATCACACCTACTACCAGACATGAGTTGCCAAGACGAAGACAAAACGGCCCTTCTCAGGGCCAACCAAATTATTCGAAAAGATACCTACTATACAAAGTCGTATAAGAAACGTGTAAAAATTAACACCAGGCCACAACCCAAAACTTCCACATAAATACATAAGACACATCATACACATACGCACACATGTACATACATACATACATACATACATACATTACTTACTTACTGATCAATGTTTTTGTCAAAAACTACAAACTATACCCCCCCCCCCCCCATCTTCCTTGAAATGACAAACCCATCAACCCCCATTTCTATTAGTGAAAAGTACATATTTTTACACAACATAATTTCCACTCACCTGAAATTATAAACTCCAATACACAACCTCTGCCTGCATGTGCAATTATGAGTCGGGCAAAGCCTGAATCCCATTCCCACGTGCGGTTTCCTGCAAAATAAATCCATGCACATGTTATAGTAAATATTGGCCCAATCACCACCTTCTTATTGCGCCTTATTTTGGGTGGGGGAAATCAATGGATAGCTTGTCTGTCATTTCCAATAAACACCTCGTCTTTCATCTATGACTTCAAAGGGACCCCTTATTAAGAATACACATGCAAATACACATTACAAAACAGTTTTTCTATTTTTAAAAAGGAACTATCTTCGTGGTCAATGGATGCACTAATGTGACCTCTTTCACCGACATTTCCCCTGAAATATTGCATTCTGGGATGCATAATTTAAATTTTTTTTCAATCACTCAAAAAATTTTAATTTTTATGAAAATTAATTTTAAAATGTTTAAATATTTTTAAAAAATTTTATGAAACTATTTCAAAATACATAACCCACCTCCTGTCAAAATTTCATTGTCATATCTTTAAAAATAAATTCAGGGGAAACCCTCAAACACCCCATCATAAGGACCCGGACCACAATTAGCTTACATATAGACTTATATAGTAAAAACATGTGTTTTATTTTCTTTGTAACTTTTTTAAAAATCTTCATTTCCAAAATATCTTTGACCACATGATAGAGCAATGTGTCAGATAAATATTCACATCCAGAAATAGGGGTGTTGAATGTGGAATTCCCTGGTTATTAATAAACTTCTGACGTCATGACCTCAGGATAGCTCTCGCTTGGCAAAAAAAGTGTAAACAAACCAAATGAATGCTCTTTTCAATTCATATTTCTAGGCATAATTTTTGCTTGAAATGCACCTTGCTGCATATCATTGTAAACTTTAGACACTCTACTTTTATTCTATACCCCAAAAGTATCTAAAACGGGAGCTAATTTTATGTTTATCTTTGAAAGGGAGGCATATGAATTTCCTACATGTGCTACGTTTTAGCCATTTGACCTTCACCCTTTAATTGTGGCCCGGATCCTATATGGAGGCATAAAATTCATTAAAAAATTTTAAGGCCATATTTGAAATCCTTAGATACTACTTAACTAATATACCAAGTTTGATTGAAATTGGTTGATATCTACATGTAAAATTACATATTGTGTATACTAAGGCAATACAGGAAAGAAAATGGCAAAAAATGGCAAGTATGAAATTTTAAAATTGAAATATGTAAAAACTGTTAGACAATAAAAGGAACTAATTATTACAAGTAAGTTGTTGATACCTCTTAAACACACACACACTCTTAAATATGTAAAATACAAGATTTTTAGATTTCTAGGTAATTTGATGATCTGTACCCTGTATTTTCATAAAATTTTCTTAAATTAAGAAATATAAAATCTATCATGAAAATCTGAGAGTGACAATAGGGGTAAACATTTTACATTTATTCATAAATCAAATGATGTATCACATTACTGATAAAAGTGTACATAACATTCAAAATAAACAGATTTTTAAGCCCACCCCCATATCCTTTTTCCTGACTGTGAAGAGGGGCCATGTGCAGCTGATTGGCTAAGAGTCTTTGTATAGGTAATCTTAATACCCTATGGGAGTCTGTTTTGACAGGTGATTGTCAAAGGAATATATTGCAGTAAATACCACTAAAAAAGTGTCCAAATAAACATTGTCATAATTCAATCTTACTTTCAAATCCACTCTTCACTACACATGAAAACAATGAAAGGTGACCGTAAAAGAAGAAAAAATCTTAATTTTGGATTTAAAAAAGGGAACACTCATTATATTAAGGCTCATCAGGCTACGTCAAATGCCGCAGGAGCTTCAAGTTCAGCGTCAAACATCCAGGGATCCCCAGAGACCGAGACAGCACATCCCCTTGCTGAAGGCCAGGAAAACATCTCAAGGACACCGATCCTTCGTCCCAGACCTGAGCCATGCCAGGAGCTAAAAAATGAAGAGACGTCTTATGAGTTTGAGGGAAACCGCATTGTTGACATAACATTGGTCTTGGAAATGTTTAATGATGCAGCCAAATGCCACTTTGACCAGGCCAAGCACTGTAATTTTCCAGTGTGGGAATACTCAGGACAGAGGAAATGGGGGTTTGGATGGCAGAAGAGACTACTGTGTACGGTATGTAATTTTCAGACAAATTACTATAAATTATACACTGAAATTCCTACCTTTAACAAACCAGGCCCTAATCCTGCCAGTATCAACTGGAACTTTCAATTAGCCCTGCAGAACACCTCCATGGGGAATCGACGCAGTCGGGAAATGGTAGCTGCCTTGGACATTCCACCTCCTAACCGCAGTTCCATGCAAAGGGCCAGCAACCAGGTCAACACAGCCACTCTAGCCCTGAATAAAAAAGACATGGGTGAGAAGAGACAACTGGTTAAGGCCATCAACCAGGTCAAAGGTCAACATCCAGAGGAACTGGACATTGCCATAGATGGACGCTACAACTCCATAACCTTCGGTAGCAGCAAAAAGCCAGGCTACAATGCATCACAAGCTTACGCCATTGCATGCGAGACCAACACCAACAAACAGTATATTATTGGCGCATCAACATGATGCAGAACAAACTTTGCTGGACTGGAACCTGGCTTCGAGGTAATGGTTATGATGTTCATTGTCCGGGGGGTCATGAAGACTGCACAGCTAATATTGAAATGTTCTCACCTCTTTCAGAGTACGAGATGGCTAAATCCATAGGCGAAGATCTGGCAGCGGACGGGTTCAAGGTGAAGCACGCCACAACAGACGGTGATGCCCGGTCAGCCCAGGGATTCCAAGATGCCATGCGAATTTTTCATCCAGACTGGCAAGTCACTCGACTGGCCGACCCAACCCATGTCAGCAGAGCCCAGTTCCGGCAGTGTCGCAGTGCCCACTTCAGCCCCGAGATGTTTCCCTGCAAAACAAGAATGAGGTTAGACCAGATGAGAAAAGTTTTTGCACAAGATGTAAAGGCCCGGTGCAGCTTAGTCTATAAGAAACTCATGGATACCTACACTGGAGACATCAACATCATCTGTAGTAAACTTCCTCTTGTCGTAGAAAGTACCATCCTCTGCTACTCAGGAGACTGTTCAAAATGTCGAAGGAATTCAGTGGTGTGTGAAGGTGGAGACAGACACAACTGGTGGAATCAGTCTTATATCCTCGCCCCGAACAAACTGACATCCCTGCACCTGAATGAAAATGACAAGCACTTGTTAAAAGTCATTCTTGAGATGCGACTTAGCCAAAGTGCCATTGAGGAAATGAAACTCAACACGTCAACTCAGAAATGTGAGGGTCTTAACAGAGCAGTCAGCGAAGTTTTACCTAAGCACACCAACTATTCAAGAAATGCTGAAGGAATCCTCTCAGCTGAGATTTTAAGACAAAACAACAGTCCGGGACTAGCACATCAATGAACATCAATGAAAGCAGCAGAGATTACATTGCCACTGTCCGGCCACACACATCAGTACCTAAAAAGCATTGACCAGGAATATGCCTATCGCAGAGAATACAGAAAGAGAAAAGCAGTTAAAAGGCGAGAAATGCAGAGAAAAGCTACGCTAATAAAACAACATGCGGCGGCTAGAAAAGGAAAGACCAAACCCGGGTGCACCTACAACAAAGGGCAACTTGATCCCAAACCCACCAGCCTACAGTCCAAGGGAGACAATCCAGAGGATCACACCTACTACCAGACATGAGTTGCCAAGACGAAGACAAAACGGCCCTTCTCAGGGCCAACCAAATTATTCGAAAAGATACCTACTATACAAAGTCGTATAAGAAACGTGTAAAAATTAACACCAGGCCACAACCCAAAACTTCCACATAAATACATAAGACACATCATACACATACGCACACATGTACATACATACATACATACATACATACTTACTTACTGATCAATGTTTTTGTCAAAAACTACAAACTATATCCCCCCCCATCTTCCTTGAAATGACAAACCCATCAACCCCCATTTCTATTTTAGTGAAAAGTACATATTTTTACACTACATAATTTCCACTCACCTGAAATTATAAACTCCAATACACAACCTCTGCCTGCATGTGCAATTATGAGTCGGGCAAAGCCTGAATCCCATTTCCACGTGCTTTCCTGCAAAATAAATCCATGCACATGTTATAGTAAATATTGGCCCAATCACCACCTTCTTATTGCGCCTTATTTTGGGTGGGGGAAATCAATGGATAGCTTGTCTGTCATTTCCAATAAACACCTCGTCTTTCATCTATGACTTCAAAGGGACCCCTTATTAAGAATACACATGCAAATACACATTACAAAACAGTTTTTCTATTTTTAAAAAGGAACTATCTTCGTGGTCAATGGATGCACTAATGTGACCTCTTTCACCGACATATCAATTCCCCTGAAATATTGCATTCTGGGATGCATAATTTAATTTTTTTTTCAATCACTCAAAAAATTTTAATTTTTATGAAAATTAATTTTAAAATGTTTAAATATTTTTAAAAAATTTTATGAAACTATTTCAAAATACATAACCCACCTCCTGTCAAAATTTCATTGTCATATCTTTAAAAATAAATTCAGGGGAAACCCTCAAACACCCCATCATAAGGACCCGGACCACAATTAGCTTACATATAGACTTATATAGTAAAAACATGTGTTTTATTTTCTTTGTAACTTTTTTAAAAATCTTCATTTCCAAAATATCTTTGACCACATGATAGAGCAATGTGTCAGATAAATATTCACATCCAGAAATAGGGGTGTTGAATGTGGAATTCCCTGGTTATTAATAAACTTCTGACGTCATGACCTCAGGATAGCTCTCGCTTGGCAAAAAAAGTGTAAACAAACCAAATGAATGCTCTTTTCAATTCATATTTCTAGGCATAATTTTTGCATAAATGCACCTTGCTGCATATCATTGTAAACTTTAGACACTCTACTTTTATTCTATACCCCAAAAGTATCTAAAACATGTGAGCTATTTTTATTTTTATCATTGAAAGGGAGGCATATGAATTTCCTACATGTGCTACGTTTTAGCCATTTGACCTTCACCCTTTAATTGTGGCCCGGATCCTATATGGAGGCATAAAATTCATTAAAAAATTTTAAGGCCATATTTGAAATCCTTAGATACTACTTAACTAATATACCAAGTTTGATTGAAATTGGTTGATATCTACATGTAAAATTACATATTGTGTATACTAAGGCAATACAGGAAAGAAAATGGCAAAAAATGGCAAGTATGAAATTTTAAAATTGAAATATGTAAAAACTGTTAGACAATAAAAGGAACTAATTATTACAAGTAAGTTGTTGATACCTCTTAAACACACACACACTCTTAAATATGTAAAATACAAGATTTTTAGATTTCTAGGTAATTTGATGATCTGTACCCTGTATTTTCATAAAATTTTCTTAAATTAAGAAATATAAAATCTATCATGAAAATCTGAGAGTGACAATAGGGGTAAACATTTAAAGTACATTTATTCATAAATCAAATGATGTATCACATTACTGATAAAAGTGTACATAACATTCAAAATAAACAGATTTTTAAGCCCACCCCCATATCCTTTTTCCTGACTGTGAAGAGGGGCCATGTGCAGCTGATTGGCTAAGAGTCTTTGTATAGGTAATCTTAATACCCTATGGGAGTCTGTTTTGACAGGTGATTGTCAAAGGAATATATTGCAGTAAATACCACTAAAAAAGTGTCCAAATAAACATTGTCATAATTCAATCTTACTTTCAAATCCACTCTTCACTACACATGAAAACAATGAAAGGTGACCGTAAAAGAAGAAAAAATCTTAATTTTGGGTTTAAAAAAGGGAACACTCATTATATTAAGGCTCATCAGGCTACGTCAAATGCCGCAGGAGCTTCAAGTTCAGCGTCAAACATCCAGGGATCCCCAGAGACCGAGACAGCACATCCCCTTGCTGAAGGCCAGGAAAACATCTCAAGGACACCGATCCTTCGTCCCAGACCTGAGCCATGCCAGGAGCTAAAAAATGAAGAGACGTCTTATGAGTTTGAGGGAAACCGCATTGTTGACATAACATTGGTCTTGGAAATGTTTAATGATGCAGCCAAATGCCACTTTGACCAGGCCAAGCACTGTAATTTTCCAGTGTGGGAATACTCAGGACAGAGGAAATGGGGGTTTGGATGGCAGAAGAGACTACTGTGTACGGTATGTAATTTTCAGACAAATTACTATAAATTATACACTGAAATTCCTACCTTTAACAAACCAGGCCCTAATCCTGCCAGTATCAACTGGAACTTTCAATTAGCCCTGCAGAACACCTCCATGGGGAATCGACGCAGTCGGGAAATGGTAGCTGCCTTGGACATTCCACCTCCTAACCGCAGTTCCATGCAAAGGGCCAGCAACCAGGTCAACACAGCCACTCTAGCCCTGAATAAAAAAGACATGGGTGAGAAGAGACAACTGGTTAAGGCCATCAACCAGGTCAAAGGTCAAGAACATCCAGAGGAACTGGACATTGCCATAGATGGACGCTACAACTCCATAACCTTCGGTAGCAGCAAAAAGCCAGGCTACAATGCATCACAAGCTTACGCCATTGCATGCGAGACCAACACCGACAAACAGTATATTATTGGCTCAGCAATGCAGAACAAACTTTGCTGGACTGGAACCTGGCTTCGAGGTAATGGTTATGATGTTCATTGTCCGGGGGGTCATGAAGACTGCACAGCTAATATTGAAATGTTCTCACCTCTTTCAGAGTACGAGATGGCTAAATCCATAGGCGAAGATCTGGCAGCGGACGGGTTCAAGGTGAAGCACGCCACAACAGACGGTGATGCCCGGTCAGCCCAGGGATTCCAAGATGCCATGCGAATTTTTCATCCAGACTGGCAAGTCACTCGACTGGCCGACCCAACCCATGTCAGCAGAGCCCAGTTCCGGCAGTGTCGCAGTGCCCACTTCAGCCCCGAGATGTTTCCCTGCAAAACAAGAATGAGGTTAGACCAGATGAGAAAAGTTTTTGCACAAGATGTAAAGGCCCGGTGCAGCTTAGTCTATAAGAAACTCATGGATACCTACACTGGAGACATCAACATCATCTGTAGTAAACTTCCTCTTGTCGTAGAAAGTACCATCCTCTGCTACTCAGGAGACTGTTCAAAATGTCGAAGGAATTCAGTGGTGTGTGAAGGTGGAGACAGACACAACTGGTGGAATCAGTCTTATATCCTCGCCCCGAACAAACTGACATCCCTGCACCTGAATGAAAATGACAAGCACTTGTTAAAAGTCATTCTTGAGATGCGACTTAGCCAAAGTGCCATTGAGGAAATGAAACTCAACACGTCAACTCAGAAATGTGAGGGTCTTAACAGAGCAGTCAGCGAAGTTTTACCTAAGCACACCAACTATTCAAGAAATGCTGAAGGAATCCTCTCAGCTGAGATTTTAAGACAAAACAACAGTCCGGGACTAGCAACATCAATGAAAGCAGCAGAGATTACATTGCCACTGTCCGGCCACACACATCAGTACCTAAAAAGCATTGACCAGGAATATGCCTATCGCAGAGAATACAGAAAGAGAAAAGCAGTTAAAAGGCGAGAAATGCAGAGAAAAGCTACGCTAATAAAACAACATGCGGCGGCTAGAAAAGGAAAGACCAAACCCGGGTGCACCTACAACAAAGGGCAACTTGATCCCAAACCCACCAGCCTACAGTCCAAGGGAGACAATCCAGAGGATCACACCTACTACCAGACATGAGTTGCCAAGACGAAGACAAAACGGCCCTTCTCAGGGCCAACCAAATTATTCGAAAAGATACCTACTATACAAAGTCGTATAAGAAACGTGTAAAAATTAACACCAGGCCACAACCCAAAACTTCCACATAAATACATAAGACACATCATACACATACGCACACATGTACATACATACATACATACATCCATACATACTTACTTACTGATCAATGTTTTTGTCAAAAACTACAAACTATATCCCCCCCCCCCCATCTTCCTTGAAATGACAAACCCATCAACCCCCATTTCTATTTTAGTGAAAAGTACATATTTTTACACAACATAATTTCCACTTACCTGAAATTATAAACTCCAATACACAACCTCTGCCTGCATGTGCAATTATGAGTCGGGCAAAGCCTGAATCCCATTTCCACGTGCGGTTTCCTGCAAAATAAATCCATGCACATGTTATAGTAAATATTGGCCCAATCACCACCTTCTTATTGCGCCTTATTTTGGGTGGGGGAAATCAATGGATAGCTTGTCTGTCATTTCCAATAAACACCTCGTCTTTCATCTATGACTTCAAAGGGACCCCTTATTAAGAATACACATGCAAATACACATTACAAAACAGTTTTTCTATTTTTAAAAAGGAACTATCTTCGTGGTCAATGGATGCACTAATGTGACCTCTTTCACCGACATTTCCCCTGAAATATTGCATTCTGGGATGCATAATTTAATTTTTTTTTCAATCACTCAAAAAATTTTAATTTTTATGAAAATTAATTTTAAAATGTTTAAATATTTTTAAAAAATTTTATGAAACTATTTCAAAATACATAACCCACCTCCTGTCAAAATTTCATTGTCATATCTTTAAAAATAAATTCAGGGGAAACCCTCAAACACCCCATCATAAGGACCCGGACCACAATTAGCTTACATATAGACTTATATAGTAAAAACATGTGTTTTATTTTCTTTGTAACTTTTTTAAAAATCTTCATTTCCAAAATATCTTTGACCACATGATAGAGCAATGTGTCAGATAAATATTCACATCCAGAAATAGGGGTGTTGAATGTGGAATTCCCTGGTTATTAATAAACTTCTACGTCATGACCTCAGGATAGCTCTCGCTTGGCAAAAAAAGTGTAAACAAACCAAATGAATGCTCTTTTCAATTCATATTTCTAGGCATAATTTTTGCTTGAAATGCACCTTGCTGCATATCATTGTAAACTTTAGACACTCTACTTTTATTCTATACCCCAAAAGTATCTAAAACATGTGAGCTATTTTTATTTTTATCATTGAAAGGGAGGCATATGAATTTCCTACATGTGCTACGTTTTAGCCATTTGACCTTCACCCTTTAATTGTGGCCCGGATCCTATATGGAGGCATAAAATTCATTAAAAAATTTTAAGGCCATATTTGAAATCCTTAGATACTACTTAACTAATATACCAAGTTTGATTGAAATTGGTTGATATCTACATGTAAAATTACATATTGTGTATACTAAGGCAATACAGGAAAGAAAATGGCAAAAAATGGCAAGTATGAAATTTTAAAATTGAAATATGTAAAAACTGTTAGACAATAAAAGGAACTAATTATTACAAGTAAGTTGTGGATACCTCTTAAACACACACACACTCTTAAATATGTAAAATACAAGATTTTTAGATTTCTAGGTAATTGAATTCCTTCGACATTTTGAACAGTCTCCTGAGTAGCAGAGGATGGTACTTTCTACGACAAGAGGAAGTTTACTACAGATGATGTTGATGTCTCCAGTGTAGGTATCCATGAGTTTCTTATAGACTAAGCTGCACCGGGCCTTTACATCTTGTGCAAAAACTTTTCTCATGTCGTCTAACCTCGTTCTTGTTTTGCAGGGAAACATCTCGGGGCTGAAGTGGGCACTGCGACACTGCCGGAACTGGGCTCTGCTGACATGGGTTGGGTCGGCCAGTCGAGTGACTTGCCAGTCTGGATGAAAAATTCGCATGGCATCTTGGAATCCCTGGGCTGACCGGGCATCACCGTCTGTTGTGGCGTGCTTCACCTTGAACCCGTCCGCTGCCAGATCTTCGCCTATGGATTTAGCCATCTCGTACTCTGAAAGAGGTGAGAACATTTCAATATTAGCTGTGCAGTCTTCATGACCCCCAGGACAATGAACATCATAACCATTACCTCGAAGCCAGGTTCCAGTCCAGCAAAGTTTGTTCTGCATTGCTGAGCCAATAATATACTGTTTGTCGGTGTTGGTCTCGCATGCAATGGCGTAAGCTTGTGATGCATTGTAGCCTGGCTTTTTGCTGCTACCGAAGGTTATGGAGTTGTAGCGTCCATCTATGGCAATGTCCAGTTCCTCTGGATGTTCTTGACCTTTGACCTGGTTGATGGCCTTAACCAGTTGTCTCTTCTCACCCATGTCTTTTTTTTATTCAGGGCTAGAGTGGCTGTGTTGACCTGGTTGCTGGCCCTTTGCATGGAACTGCGGTTAGGAGGTGGAATGTCCAAGGCAGCTACCATTTCCCGACTGCGTCGATTCCCCATGGAGGTGTTCTGCAGGGCTAATTGAAAGTTCCAGTTGATATTGGCAGGATTAGGGCCTGGTTTGTTAAAGGTAGGAATTTCAGTGTATAATTTATAGTAATTTGTCTGAAAATTACATACCGTACATAGTAGTCTCTTCTGCCATCCAAACCCCCATTTCCTCTGTCCTGAGTGTTCCCACACTGGAAAATTACAGTGCTTGGCCTGGTCAAAGTGGCATTTGGCTGCATCATTAAACATTTCCAAGACCAATGTTATGTCAACAATGCGGTTTCCCTCAAACTCATAAGACGTTTCTTCATTTTTTAGCTCCTGGCATGGCTCAGGTCTGGGACGAAGGATCGGTGTCCTTGAGATGTTTTCCTGGCCTTCAGCAAGGGGATGTGCTGTCTCGGTCTCTGGGGATCCCTGGATGTTTGACGCTGAACTTGAAGCTCCTGCGGCGTTTGACGTAGCCTGATAAGCCTTAATATAATGATTGTTCCCTTTTTTAAATCCAAAATTAAGATTTTTTCTTCTTTTACGGTCACCTTTCATTGTTTTCATGTGTAGTGAAGAGTGGATTTGAAAGCAAGATTGAATTATGACAATGTTTATTTGGACACTTTTTTAGTGGTATTTACTGCAATATATTCCCTTGACAATCACCTGTCAAAACAGACTCCCATAGGGTATTAAGATTACCTATACAAAGACTCTTAGCCAATCAGCTGCACATGGCCCCTCTTCACAGTCAGGAAAAAGGATATGGGGGTGGGCTTAAAAATCTGTTTATTTTGAATGTTATGTACACTTTTATCAGTAGTGTGATACATCATTTGATTTATGAATAAATGTACTTTAAATGTTTACCCCTATTGTCACTCTCAGATTTTCATGATAGATTTTATATTTCTTAATTTAAGAAAATTTTATGAAAATGCAGGGTACAGATCATCAAATTACCTAGAAATCTAAAAATCTTGTATTTTACATATTTCAGAGTGTGTGTGTGTTTAAGAGGTATCAACAACTTACTTGTAATAATTAGTTCCTTTTATTGTCTAACAGTTTTTACATATTTCAATTTTAAAATTTCATACTTGCCATTTTTTGCCATTTTCTTTCCTGTATTGCCTTAGTATACACAATATGTAATTTTACATGTAGATATCAACCAATTTCAATCAAACTTGGTATATTAGTTAAGTAGTATCTAAGGATTTCAAATATGGCCTTAAAATTTTTTAATGAATTTTATGCCTCCATATAGGATCCGGGCCACAATTAAAGGGTGAAGGTCAAATGGCTAAAACGTAGCACATGTAGGAAATTCATATGCCTCCCTTTCAATGATAAAAATAAAAATAGCTCACATGTTTTAGATACTTTTGGGGTATAGAATAAAAGTAGAGTGTCTAAAGTTTACAATGATATGCAGCAAGGTGCATTTCAAGCAAAAATTATGCCTAGAAATATGAATTGAAAAGAGCATTCATTTGGTTTGTTTACACTTTTTTTGCCAAGCGAGAGCTATCCCGAGGTCATGACGTCAGAAGTTTATTAATAACCAGGGAATTCCACATTCAACACCCCTATTTCTGGATGTGAATATTTATCTGACACATTGCTCTATCATGTGGTCAAAGATATTTTGGAAATGAAGATTTTTAAAAAAGTTACAAAGAAAATAAAACACATGTTTTTACTATATAAGTCTATATGTAAGCTAATTGTGGTCCGGGTCCTTATGATGGGGTGTTTGAGGGTTTCCCCTGAATTTATTTTTAAAGATATGACAATGAAATTTTGACAGGAGGTGGGTTATGCATTTTGAAATAGTTTCATAAAATTTTTTTAAAAATATTTAAATATTTTAAAATTAATTTTTATAAAAATTAAAATTTTTTGAGTGATTGAAAAAAAATTTAAATTATGCATCCCAGAATGCAATATTTCAGGGGAATTGATATGTCGGTGAAAGAGGTCACATTAGTGCATCCATTGACCACGAAGATAGTTCCTTTTTAAAAATAGAAAAACTGTTTTGTAATGTGTATTTGCATGTGTATTCTTAATAAGGGGTCCCTTTGAAGTCATAGATGAAAGACGAGGTGTTTATTGGAAATGACAGACAAGCTATCCATTGATTTCCCCCACCCAAAATAAGGCGCAATAAGAAGGTGGTGATTGGGCCAATATTTACAATAACATGTGCATGGATTTATTTGCAGGAAAACGCACGTGGAAATGGGATTCAGGCTTTGCCCGACTCATAATTGCACATGCAGGCAGAGGTTGTGTATTGGAGTTTATAATTTCAGGTAAGTGGAAATTATGTTGTGTAAAAATATGTACTTTTCACTAAAATAGAAATGGGGGTTGATGGGTTTGTCATTTCAAGGAAGATGGGGGGGGGGGGTATAGTTTGTAGTTTTTGACAAAAATATTGATCAGTAAGTAAGTAGGTATGTATGTATGTATGTATGTATGTACATGTGTGCGTATGTGTATGATGTGTCTTATGTATTTATGTGGAAGTTTTGGGTTGTGGCCTGGTGTTAATTTTTACACGTTTCTTATACGACTTTGTATAGTAGGTATCTTTTCGAATAATTTGGTTGGCCCTGAGAAGGGCCGTTTTGTCTTCGTCTTGGCAACTCATGTCTGGTAGTAGGTGTGATCCTCTGGATTGTCTCCCTTGGACTGTAGGTAGGTGGGTTTGGGATCAAGTTGCCCTTTGTTGTAGGTGCATCCGGGTTTGGTCTTTCCTTTTCTAGCCGCCGCATGTTGTTTTATTAGCGTAGCTTTTCTCTGCATTTCTCGCCTTTTAACTGCTTTTCTCTTTCTGTATTCTCTGCGATAGGCATATTCCTGGTCAATGCTTTTTAGGTACTGATGTGTGTGGCCGGACAGTGGCAATGTAATCTTTGCTGCTTTCATTGATGTTGCTAGTCCCGGACTGTTGTTTTGTCTTAAAATCTCAGCTGAGAGGATTCCTTCAGCATTTCTTGAATAGTTGGTGTGCTTAGGTAAAACTTCGCTGACTGCTCTGTTAAGACCCTCACATTTCTGAGTTGACGTGTTGAGTTTCATTTCCTCAATGGCACTTTGGCTAAGTCGCATCTCAAGAATGACTTTTAACAAGTGCTTGTCATTTTCATTCAGGTGCAGGGATGTCAGTTTGTTCGGGGCGAGGATATAAGACTGATTCCACCAGTTGTGTCTGTCTCCACCTTCACACACCACTGAATTCCTTCGACATTTTGAACAGTCTCCTGAGTAGCAGAGGATGGTACTTTCTACGACAAGAGGAAGTTTACTACAGATGATGTTGATGTCTCCAGTGTAGGTATCCATGAGTTTCTTATAGACTAAGCTGCACCGGGCCTTTACATCTTGTGCAAAAACTTTTCTCATGTCGTCTAACCTCATTCTTGTTTTGCAGGGAAACATCTCGGGGCTGAAGTGGGCACTGCGACACTGCCGGAACTGGGCTCTGCTGACATGGGTTGGGTCGGCCAGTCGAGTGACTTGCCAGTCTGGATGAAAAATTCGCATGGCATCTTGGAATCCCTGGGCTGACCGGGCATCACCGTCTGTTGTGGCGTGCTTCACCTTGAACCCGTCCGCTGCCAGATCTTCGCCTATGGATTTAGCCATCTCGTACTCTGAAAGAGGTGAGAACATTTCAATATTAGCTGTGCAGTCTTCATGACCCCCCGGACAATGAACATCATAACCATTACCTCGAAGCCAGGTTCCAGTCCAGCAAAGTTTGTTCTGCATTGCTGAGCCAATAATATACTGTTTGTCGGTGTTGGTCTCGCATGCAATGGCGTAAGCTTGTGATGCATTGTAGCCTGGCTTTTTGCTGCTACCGAAGGTTATGGAGTTGTAGCGTCCATCTATGGCAATGTCCAGTTCCTCTGGATGTTCTTGACCTTTGACCTGGTTGATGGCCTTAACCAGTTGTCTCTTCTCACCCATGTCTTTTTTATTCAGGGCTAGAGTGGCTGTGTTGACCTGGTTGCTGGCCCTTTGCATGGAACTGCGGTTAGGAGGTGGAATGTCCAAGGCAGCTACCATTTCCCGACTGCGTCGATTCCCCATGGAGGTGTTCTGCAGGGCTAATTGAAAGTTCCAGTTGATACTGGCAGGATTAGGGCCTGGTTTGTTAAAGGT
>NW_026926651.1:2500-27687 GCF_032062105.1 Saccostrea cuccullata | reverse complement strand
CCACTGTGCCAGCAAAGATGAAACTTATATGTAAACATATCCTCAGGCAGTGTAGATTCAAATTTGGTTAAATCATGAACTCTGGGGGTAAGGCAGGGCCACAATGGCTGATTAAAGTTTTACATAGAAATATATAGGAAAATTCTTTAAAAATATTCTCGAGAATAGCAAAGCCATGACTGTTCCTATTTATATGGAAGCATCCTCAGGTAGTGTTTATTCAAGTTTGTAACAATGTAACAATGCTCAGGTGAGCGTTGTGGCCAATGGGCCTATTATTAATTATAGTAGATTAAATTTCCAATATTTTTACTGTAGTAGATTAAATTTCTAAAGTTATCACTAAAACAAACAAAGTTTTCACTATACTTTATCAAAGTTTCAAAGTTTTTTATCAGTTTAACAAGTTTAATGTTTTTTTAATAATGTTTTTGAATTTTTAGCCATTTTAGGGGATCAATAGGGGTTGGTTGGGGCTTGTCTTTTTTTTACACTTTGATTTAAATACACAAAGTAGCTGATTCAAATGCAATATTTACATTCATAGAATTAAAAAAAAAATAGATGTTGATTAAGGTTGATGAAGCCCATTTATTTTTTGTTCTTAATAACGCATATTATTTGTAGTTTATTCTTTATTTCGATAGATAAAACTTTGTTTACATCTGCCTAATATTAAAATGAAATAGATTTAAATAGATAGTTCTTTTTTTGCTTCAAGAAACAACCTTAACTTTTATATTCTTTTCATTTACATTATTCTTTCAGAGGAATGGTCAAGTTCTTTTTAAAAAGATCTCAGAACCTTTCATGAATATTTACCTTGAAATATGATAAAATATAAATAATTGAAATAAAAACATAAGTTCCAAAGTTTTCACTATAGTCAATCAAAGTTCCAAAGTTTTCACTATATAGACAATCAAAGTTCCACAGTTTTCACTATAGTCAATCAAAGTTCCAAAGTTTTCACTGTAGTAAATCAGAGTTCCAAAGTTTTTACTGTAGTAAATCAGAATTCCAAAGTTTTTACTTTGGTACTAAAGTAAACTAAATAATAGTTTAATTTTTTTGTTAGGATTGGTGGAGGAACTAGAAAAGATGGAACAAACAACAGACAACCTGGTGAATGAGGGAAAAGATCTAGAGGTTAAAGTGTACTATACTACTTATATATTCTGCCCTATACATTTTCCAAAATATTCATTAAATTTTCATTATATGCCTGAAAATGTGTAAAGGCCTTAGAAATGTACATCGATAAATATAATATGGCCATAGGAACCGGGAGAGGGGGCACTCCAATAATTTTGCCGATGCATGTATATAGATTGTAGAAATTACTGCTACTGTGTACCTGTGTCCCCTCAATTAAAATGTCCGAAGACCTTTATTTGACAAATGAAGAAATTGTTGGTAGTTGAAATCTGAAAATGTATGAGTGTGCCCCCCCCCCCAATTGAAATTTTTTGAATATTTTAAATACTGTCTTTCACAATTTCTTTTAATTTTACATCGTAGATAGAGAATAGGTGACAATGATATAGAAATCAAATCTTGTTCAGATAAATTCTGAACAAAAGGCTCTGGACTGGTTTCTTTACACATCAATGAAACTGCAACCGGCAAGTCAGACTATTTCTGCTTATTATGATATAGTTTCTTAATAGCTATAAAGAGCGGAGGTTATCTTGTCAGTAACACACATGTCTATTCACTATAAATCAAGTTTAGCATGCCGAGAATAATTTCATAAATTGCAGAAATTTACACTTTGTAATTCTGCCATAATACCTAAATAAATGAATTTCTGGACTTTGTAGTTATATTTATGATGTAAAACAAACAAATTACAAAAAATATGAAGAGTTATCATTTTCATAACAATACAATATTTCCAATATCTTTTTCACTCATTTTAAAAGCAAGCCGCAGGTGTAACGTTGAATTTTGACCCGGGTTGAAAATTGACCCGTGGGTCATTTTTCAACGTTGAATACTGAGACCAAAGGTGTTGAATTTAGACCCTAATCCGTTGAATACTGAGCCGGTTCGTGGAATTTTTATCATGAAACTGGTTTAAAATTCAACAGCATAAAAACACATTTTTTGACTATTTTTTAAAATATCTGTGATTTAATTCATAGGTTTGAAGTGCCGATTTTGTATTTACTGCCATAAGTAATATCACCTAATTGAATAGGTGATATCACCTATCCGAATAAGTGATATCACCTATTCAGATTTAAAATAGGTGATATCACCAAATGAATAGGTGTTATCACTTTTTTCGAATAAGTCATATCACTTATTAAAAATGGCAGTATATACCGAAAATATTCGAAAAAGTGATATAACCTAATATTATTTTAATCATTTATTCCAAGCTCTCTGATTGGTTCAAACTCGATCACATCATTAAGTATATACATGTAACAGCACAAAGACTTGAGTTGCTTTTTATAGAATCTTAAATGCATTTCGACTTGATGTTTCTTGAAGTGGAGATAATTTTCTGTAAAACAGAAATAGCACTGATTTCACAAATAAAGATAATGCAGAGCCTGACTTGATGTTTCTGAAAAAAAATTACTACAACTTGTATTAATATTTAAAAATTGATAAAACGTAACAATGCCTTGAAGTCTTGAATTAGGATCTATATGTACTTTATATATTGAAATATATTGGATATGTTTGTCAAAAATTGATACAAAACATAATCAAATAAATAAATTAGTATTCTGAATAAGTGAATCCTTTATTTACTCCCTCAATATATAAAAGGAAACATAATTTTTTAATATTTAACAGCTTAATTTATGTTGATCTCTAGTTTCTAAGTCTTAAAGAGAGAAAACTTGTGCCTTTATTCCATTATTTTCAAATTTTGTTTTGTTAATCTATGTACAAAATAACATAACAAATGTAGCCTTTTTTTCGTTCGTGCTTCGATATGCTTTTCTGTGGAGTCGATATATCTATGGGTCGACCTCATCAACGGGCTATATTTATAAATTCATATAGGTGATATCACTTTTTGGTAGTAAAAACTAAAACGTACTCATACATAGGCGTCGGGAACGGGGAGCAGAATCAGAATATATTTTTAAAAACTTTACATGACAAGAAGAAAACACTTGCTGTGGGGTTCAAATCAAAATTTAGATACACCTATGACGTATGATCAAGTAACAGTTGTTACTTTAGTTCTTATGTCGACTCGATATACCTTGTGTATCCGAGTGAATTTTTAATTAAAGTCACTACTGAATGTGCCACAACTGTTTCATGTTTGGAAATTTTACTGAATGTGGGAGATGAAGGCCAACTGAAATTACCGGTATATACTATATAAAAAAAGGATTTCTTCTTAATCTTTTCCAAAGTGAACTTTCCTTATTTGTAAAGTTATGCTCCACTGTTACCTGTTTATGGTATAACGTATAAAGCGTTGCATTATTACAGTATACTTTTGTGCTATCAAAAATTTTAATTTCTTTTTCTAAATAATGTTCCTGTTCGGTATAATATGATTCCTATTCTATTTGTTGTTAGTCTTGTGCAAAAAAAATGCTATATCTGTTCGAGAATTCATCACCTTAAAGTTGTTATTCTATTCGAAAAATTGTGATTCCTATTCGATAATTTTGTCATTTCTATTCAATGATAAAATGATTTGTATTCGATAATAATGTTAAACATGACATTCCTAATTGCGTTTACAACCAGTACTAGTTTTGCCATATTTCTCAGAATGCAACTATTGAAAAACAATAAGAAAAATATCGCATGCTAGTATGCTGGATGCTAGTGTGTTTTCGAACAACAACTTTATTGCATATAAACCAAATAATTATCGAATACGAATGATAAAATTGTCGAATAGGGATGACAAAATCAGCGAAAAGGAATCGCATGTTTTCAAAAATGAATGACATTGAATAGGAAACGCGTGTTTTCGAGAAAAAAAATGATATATTATGATATATGAATCATATTGTAACACTTCCTCCAATGGGAATAGCAATTTGTCGAATACAAATTACAAATAATCGAATAGAAATAACAACTAATCGAATAGGAATCACATTGTATCGAATAAGAATGATATGTTTTAGAATAAGAATAATCTCATTCTCGGGGTTATGCTCCGAAAGCGATCAATTTTAAACCGAGACTGGCTACTGACAGATAAATTAGTTACAGGGATTTCACCAACCTTATTTAAAGACACCAGATTTCCAGAATTTTGTTTTTGTCCTATTCATAGTGTAGTTTTATGAAGAGAGTTACTTTTACATTTGACAGCTGACTTTTACATTTTAGTGATAGGAGTTTGTCTTTGTTAAAATTGTAAAAGTCAGTCGTCAATTGTAAAAGTAAGCTAAGTCTCTTCATAAAACTCCAGTTTTGTAGTTATTTATGGATGCTATCGATTTGAGAAGGTATTGTCAAAAAAAGTTGCCATGCTTGAAGATATCTAAAATCGTGCACTGATCAAAATGTACATATATACACGGGGTGTTAGGTTTATTTCTATTATTCTTGATAAGGGAAAAAAATTGAAACCGAAATATGAAAAAATATAGAGATACTGATAAATCTTGTAAAACAAATTCCCACTTAAAAAATGTTCAAACTCTGAGGTGGGGTCAATATTCAACAGGGTCAATTTTCAACTTGTTGAGGTCATCAGGGATACAAAAAATTATCAAGCTGTTGAAAAATGACCCCGGGTATAAATTCAACGTCTTTTGGTCTCAATTTTCAACGGTGAAAAAAAAACCCGGTTCAATATTCAACGTTGGAAAAAATGAACCTCGGATCAACTATCAACTCGGGTCAATATTCAACGTTACAGCGCCAGTCCATGTATGACGCGGTGCCATAAAATTAAAAACACTTCCAATTTAGGCCTTTCAACTAATTTTTCAAGTTGCACATATGGTAAAAAAAACATTGTTTAGATAGATTTATAGGTACATGAAATTATTAAAAAAGATAATAACTTATGCATACTTTTAATTACATCATTAAAAAGTTTTATCATTTATAATTGACTTTTCCGATGTTGTGTTTAAGGACAGGTAACTCAGGTGTGAAAAATGACCAACTTAGTGTCGATTTATGAGTTATCGTTTATAGGAATGACATGTAGACTGCTTCAGCATTGGTATTGTTATATACACAATAGGGTTCCTTACATTGTTTTGTACACAGAAAGTATTGACCAAGAGAAAGGGAATGCCTTCACTCTACCTGAAATAACAGTGTCAAATGAATGGGGAACAGACTATATTCAATAGTTTAACTCTGACCATTATTATGAAGAAGAAAGTTTAATGTCATGATTTTTGTGTTCGCGCTTTTTCGCTTCCTGTGTAAATATATATATTTTTACAAGTAAATGCAACAATTGATCATCTTATTTGTGTTACTAAGCACGTAGGGGAACGACCGAGTATAAAAATTTAATTAGGTTAGAACTGAGAAGGAGGGTAAATATCACTTTTTATTTTAATTAAAAATTTTAATTATATGCAGTAAACCGGTGTCCGCAACTATACAGTAAATAACTTTAACATTGGTGCTAAATTTTAAAACCACTGGGTTCTACTGAGTGCAAAGAAACACTTGGGAAATGCTAAAAACTGCCTTGCGTGTAAATAGTTAGATACCCTGAGCCTGCTCTAAACAAGTTTCAGCACTGAGTTATCGTTCATAACACCGACCCTTAGCGGCAGTTGAAAGGCCTATCCCATTTCAGTGACTCTGCATTAAGTAAGCGTTAGTCTCGTTCAACCAGACGCTCGGCTGTCTCCGTAAATCTCCGACAAGCAGAGAGTCTGGTAAAGAGTCACGTTGGCGACTGTTACCGACAGAGGGCGCTGTATTTTTTTCATTTTGGTTAATGGCGACTCCACTGAAAACAAACGTTTTATCAATTGTTCCCTCTGTTGAATTGTGTGTGTCCTGTTCTGCTTTATCCGTACAGAAATATTATATATTAAAAAGGTCAGGTGAGAAAGGACCTAGTTTTGAAATTGCAAGTGAAGTTTATAAGACTTCGTTTGTAAGCGAACAAAATTATGGATCTTACGTTTGCAAGGCATGTTACAGAATTTTGAAAAGGATAATAGACACAGGCGAAACACTTAGAAAACTTTTAACCAGTGTGAAAGTGAAGACACAAAGTTTGTATATCAAGAAAGTTGAGAAAAGAGTTATAGCAAGGACGCCAAACAGCAAGGAAAAGAGGATTTTTGTGTCTCCATGTTCTCAACCAACCAGTAAGATCATTTACGATAGTTTAATACATGTGTATATTATGATACGAACTGTATGCTTATTTAGTAGAGCGTGCCTTTATAAGAATGTTGAAATTTAGTGTGCAAATCACTCAGGTCATGTAGCATGTATACTACCCTAGACCTAACCATGCCAAGGTAATGTGAAAGTCTGGATATTCAAACCATTAGTTCACACAAAATTTTAAAACATTCCTTTTATTTACATCTAAAAAGAACACAAATACCAATGTGCATGATGTGTTTTAAATATGTCATAGCATACGTGAAAAAAGGTGTGTGATAAATGGTAGTGATAAATGCTAATGATATAAATTTAAGGGGAAAATAAACATAACACTCAAGTTATATAGTTCGATATAATGGCTATTGATAGGCAGACACCATAATTCTTTTATATTAAGTGATCGATAAAGCATATTTCTTTTAGGAAATGCTTTGGCACCTATACCATGTATACAGAATAAAACCAATATCATCAGTGATGAACATTCTTCACAAGCGTCTAGAGAAGCTGTTTCTGATCATGCTGATGGTCATTTTCAGAGAAAACAGGTAAGATCAATTTTGAAAAGTGAATTATTTGTGGGTAGTCAACATGTTCAACATTTTCATGTCTATTAGCATTTTAATATATTTAACTCTGACTGACAGGGCTAAAGTATCGATCTTCCAAGAACAAAGTCTTGTTTTAAAACCAGCAGGCTACAGATGCATCAAGAGAATATGTTTCTGAGGGTATTTATTCTCCATCTACATCACGGATACCAAGTAAGAATACATGTAATGTGTTAATTTGAAAAGTACATAATTATCATGTAATTTTAAATGTGTAAAAAGACAAAAATATACATCACTGACTTGCAGGACTGAAACTCCCAAGAGCAAAGTTTGCCTGTTTTCAAAACAAAATTCAGATATTGGCAACTCTTCAGAAGAATATGTTTCTGAGGGTCTTTATTCTCCATCTACATCACGGATACCAAGTAAGAATACATGTTATGTGGTAATTTGAAAATTACATAATTGTCATGTAATTTTAATTATGTAGAAAAATATATATACATCACTGACTTGCAGGACTGAAATGTCTGACTCCCAAGAGCAAAGTTTGCCTGTTTTCAAACCAAAATTTAGAGATTGGCAATGCGTCAGAGAAGGTTCATAAGTCAGAGCTAGTGATATTAGAAAGATTTACACAAACTGATCAACATCTTACTGCTGTACAACCTAATTATGAAGGAAATTCGAAGCGTCATGCATTGATTAAATATAGGACTAATAATCTGAAAAATTGCTTGACAACTGTAATGACAAAATTGTGCAATGGAAGTGTACAGTTTGCTGTTGAACTACTTCTGCATAATAAATCAGAACACATTAGAACACAGGCTCGAACAGGAATAAATTCTGTTATTCGTAAGGAGTGCTCACATTTGTGTAAACAAAAAAAGTCATCAATGAAAAAGAAACCTGCTGATTTGCATAATTTTGAATTCATGAAGCTTCAGGAAGAGTATGAAAAACAAATGCCTATAACATGGGGTATCCTGAAATCTGTTGCTGAGAACAAAAATAAAGAGTGCGATGTTGTAAAAATCACAACAGCTTGCTCTATATTGTTACACAGCAGGAATTTCTATCTGAATGCATTGCAGCATTGTATATCGATCTCTCTGTATAATAATCAGCTGCAGAAGGAAGGCTTTACGATTCTCTCAAAATTAGGGATAACCACCACTCATGTATCTTTGAACAATGCGTTAAATAAAGTAAAACACAAAGTTGACGAAACACTTTTAAACTGGAAAATCCAGGGAATCCCTGTGACCATAATTATGCACTAACTGAAGAAGTGGACACAAAAGAAGTCATCAGTGTTTGTGTATTGGACCATGACTATGTGCACAGAAACAATCAAGATTTGAACAAATATCCATGTGATAAACAAGACAGTGGATACAGATTTAACATCGACAATTTGGATTTCCTGTTACAGGTCCGAAATATGACTCAGGATCATCAAAATCTGTCAAAGCATTATGTACAGTTGATGGCCATTAAGGATCGTGTCCACTGTGAAGATCTTATAGATGACAGACCAATAGGAAATCTGTTCAGGGTCCCCAATTCAGACTTTTTGCCCAATGGGAAGGACATCTCAACACTCAGGGATGATATTATTACTGTTGTTAGTCATATTTTGTTGGAGAATATTCGTGCATTCTCCATATTCAAGGGTGTCCTCACACATGGGTTTGAGCATGAATATTCTGAAGAAATGAAGAAGAAGTCTGTTGTGGTATTCAAAGAAAATTTGAAAAGCTTGGCATTTTTGTATTGAATTGCTTATAATATATTTTGTTTCATGAATCGCAGCTATTGTAGCTTCATTTCTATAATAAAATCAAAGCAGGAATTATTGCAGAGTGTTATAATACCTGGTATTTTCAAATATTAGATAATTATTATATCTTTCTGTAAGAAATCAAAAATGTTACAAATAGCTGCACAATCTTATTTATACATGTTCAATGCATTTATCATGTTTATTTAAGAGTTAGTTGAAGATTGATTTTAAAGATTCAGTTGTATTGCAAATGCAAACTGGTAATGATAAAAAGCCTTTGTAATTGCAATTACTTCTGAACCAAAGCATTCATCAGATCACGGGATACAAGGCATGGTGTACTCCAGTTCTGAAACAGATCACAAAGGGCCAGTTTATATTGAGTGGTGGAACTAGATAAGTTATATTATCATAAATTCATTTTTGTCGTGATTAACTGAATCATTAATCAGCATCATTATTTCATCATCTGTACCACAACTCATGATTATCATTATTTACATTTTATTTGTTTTCATCTGGTACTTAGTAAATATTGATATAACAGTGTGGCAACTCTGTGTGACTGATAATAATTGATGTTATCATATTGCATTAATTAGATTAGAACTAGTATTTAGTAAGTAATAATACTAATATTATTTTGACTATTTTTGTACCAGTTCCCTTAATAGCATGAAAAATGCATGTTTCATTTTATTTTATCAATGGTATTCTCAATATTATGTATTCATCCCCTCTTCAATTATAGCATTGTTTAATGAAAGAATAATGGAAATATTTGTTAAAACAATGAACAAAAATTTTCATAATTTAAAGCTCAAAATTTGAATATGATAAAATAATGACTTCATTAAAAAAAATGACTTCATTAAGAAAAAAAGATTTTTTATGTGTTTTACAGTTACCCCTGGGAATCTTGGCCAAAAACGAAAATAAGATGAATGACATGATCGAGATCCTCAACCATCTTCAGAACTATGTGCCAAACGCAAGATCTGCAGAGGAAATAGGCAATGTGGATTTGAGGTAAACCAAAAAAAAATACTGAGGAGAAAATGTATGGAACAAAATTTAAAATACAGTTGTTTGCCTTTTGTGTGCATATATATAAAAATATAATTATCTTGCTTTATAAATTAGGGATGATACTAGTGCTGGAATGCGCCAAATTCCTGTTGGTGGTGACCAATTGACGTGTGAAAGAATCAGAGGAGCTCACATGGCACGTTGAGATGGGGATACACCTGAAGAAAGATTAGAAGGCTTATTTTGCATGGTTGAGGACTTTCATGAGAAAATGAATTTCTTACAGGTAATTTCTAAAGCCCTTATATTACATAAATAATTTATATATGTTCACATTTCACATTCTTGATGTTATCAGCTATGAAAGTATTCAGCCAATGAAATAGCATATTACAACTAGAATAGTAATTACTCTTTCGATAACTTTTGTACAGATACCAAAAATTAGCATACACATTTTTTTTTTGGCTAAGGATGACCTCTTTAAATACCCACTATCTCTTTTCTATTATTTAGTTGATTATGGACAAATACTTTAAGTCTGAAAGCTGCAGAGATGCTGCCACACTTTATCAACTGAAGAACCTTCTGAATCGCAGGAATGTCTCCAAAAATGTTTCCTCGAACTATCATGCTGCTAGTGACTTTGTTGATTTAGTAACAGAATGTCATGTAATTGCTGCATGTTTAGAGTACTGTGGGATGGAGAGTATTGAGATTCAATGCAAGAAAATACCAGTTGCACTACATATTGCAGACTCAAACATGAAAAGAAGATTATTACGCCAGTTGGTAGGCGAAGTTGTTGATACATATTTCCTGAATGCCATTACGATCAATGTTGACAGAATTGAAGACCCAGCATCAACGATGGATGAAGCCCCTATTGCACAAGATGACGCTGTTCATAATTATGCGACCAATTTTACAAAAATGGGACTTCTGCGAAAGGTTTCCGTTCATGCAACCAGATATGGAGATGGCAATAGAATGTTGCGCCACTGGAAATATGCCATGTTGCTCTACCACCAGGGACACAAAGTTAAATACCGCCTTGAGAGTTATCTATTGCTTGCTGGGGTGAATGCCTTACTAACTCCTAGACAAAGACAACAAGTTATCAGCAACAGATTTGTCAATCTACATGGTGGGGAAGGCCACAACCTTGAAGGTGATTATGTGATGGAACTTTTAAATCGCTATGCTAAATCTCGAATAAAGCTACTAGGACCAAATCACACAGAGTCCTGCGTGGAGCGTATAGGCAAAACAATGATGTTCTGTCATGATATACAAGATAAACTGGAAAAGCAAATTAATGTTGCACCACTATCCAGGGAACATACCCCTCAAAGTTTACAACGTGATAGAAATACCATCATTCAGCAGTTGATCAACTCACGTGTTTTTCAAGTCATTCCCGGCAGATCACATGAAACGTTCACAATGGAAAATGTTGACATCCTGAGCAATGTAAATGTACACGAATTGCATAAATGGATAACCGAAAAGAAGAGGGAGTATTCATTTGGAAAATATGCTTTCTAATGTAAGAAAAATGTGATCAAAAGCATGCTCATGTATTATAGTTACTGTATTGAAAAATTATGCAGACAATAGATATGTCTTTCATATGTGTGATTCATAATAAGAAATATTGATACCTGTTTAGATTTTAGCATGACAAGAAAAAAAAAAAAACCCAGAATTATTGTTTTCTTGTTGTAATTGAGTAAACTTTTTCTTATGAGAAATAAATTCAATGTAATAATTAAATTGAAGGTTTATTTTAATAGAAATACCTGTATGTTGTAGTTTCTGACACTAAATAACTGGTAGACACTTTGCTGTTCCATATAAAAAATAGTTTAGCATTGTGAATTGTTGATAAAAGAAATGTGTCCAAATCAGGTTCATGTATATTATTTTCAGATTCAGCTTTATCCTGCATTCAACTATTTGAAGTATAAAATATGTAAACGTTTTATCAGAAATTACACTTCCGTGATGAGCATGTTCAGATCTGAATTTTATTATAATCTGTTATAGTTGTGTCATAATAGGAACTTCTTGTAGAATATTATTTGATAAAAGTTCTTATTATGTCTACTATATGTAACAAACATCATATAAACTGACATTTCATTTTATGCAAAGATAGTTTTTTAACCTGAAATTAAATACTTGTACATGCTTCCCAAATGAGTTTTAAATTTTTTTCTGCCGTTTTTTCATCATAAACACATTCTCCATAAATATCCTCAATGTCAAACATGTAGTGCGCATTTGCGACAATGTTTTTTATCACTGTGTCACTTAGACCAGTCAATATTTCAGCTGGTAAGATAGTCGGTTCATAACATTCATTTTGGATTAAAGAGTTTCTCATTTCGTTTAAGGAAACTGTCAAAGTTTCTCTCATTTCATCGTTGATGGTTAGGTATGGCTTGTTATCATCATCTATATATTGGGAAGCAGCTGCCATAACAATGCTATCGTCCTCATTAGGAAAAAATGAATAAAAATCCACAGGACAGTGCAGACAATCACATGAGACAGCACAATTGTCACAGCAAAAGTGTTTGGGTGTTCCTTGGACAGCTTTCATATTTTCAGGTGAAAAATGAAGTATTAAGTAGTGTCTTCTACAAGATTTTATCTTGCAGTATTGTCTCATTTGATCATCAGTTGCTGTCACACTGACATCAATAGGGTGGTAGTACACGATGGATTGTGAAGGGCTGTTCTCGGCCTGCACGTCCACTTTCCTGCATGAAACCATTGACACTTTTTGGTGCACCCCAATGAATGACTTTGTGTATATCTTTTACATTGATGCCCATCCCAAAAGCATTGGTTGCAATCACTACACGAAGTTTACCATCAGTTTGTCGAAAATTTTCTGAAATAATTTGTTTGTTTTTATCTGGAGTAGAGTGGTGGAACATAGCATACAAACAATTTCGGGCTGAAGATTGTCCTAAGTAAGAATCATTGGCTCCAAGTTTTCTTCTGAAAAGGGAGTAAATAATGGAACATGTCTTGATGTTTCTACAATAGATAATGACTTTTGGGGTTTCACTTTTTCTCAATTTAAGTTCATCAATAAGCCATTGGAAATTTTCCTCTATATCATAAGTTGCTTTTTTTGCAAAATACATGATATTTTCCCTATTGCAGCAACCGATAACTGTATGGTATGAGTTCATTCCCAACATTTTGGATATCTTTACTCTAGAATCTTGGATTGCAGTAGCTGTCAAAGCAACCATCACAGCTTCTGGTAAAATGCTCCTTAGCTCATTAATCCTGCTGTAGTCTGTTCTAAATTCATCTCCCCTGTTTGTAAGAAATAAAATATATACTTTTTGGAAACATGAAATATGGAAATAACAAATAGTATTCTAGATCTGAAGTCCATTGATTTTTTTTTTTGGCATAATTTAGTCAATTCTTAATGAATTTTATATTTTTCTATTTGCTTTTTAAAAGAAAAGTTTATATATTTTTTTCAGATAAAAAACATTTCAAATTGATACGACTAGTAAGGTTTATTCACATTTTAATTCTGCTTCTCTCTTGTATTGGGCTTGGATGAACATCATTTTATAAGTAAATCATATAATAAAACAAGATACAAAACATACACTACACTAAGTGGACTGCACCTCATAAAATTCACTTGATCATAAAATCTTTTACACCAGTATACACCAAGTTAAATCAAGTATGCCAATAGTTGACTACACACAAATCTCAGCATTACTTTATGAATATCAGAATAACATTCATTTAACAGCCTCCTCTCAACCTGTTCTCAGTTAACATAGTTAAATTCGGATAATATTATATTTTAATTAAGTAATCACCATTGCTCCACACAGTGAGCCTCGTCCACCACTATAGCTGACACCAATCTTCTGAGAATATCAGTCTCCAGAACTTGTCTCCAGGATCCTAAGAACAGACTCTCTGGGCTCATCAACAGAATTTGGGTTTTCCCATGTTTTATATTCCTCAGCTCTCCTTAATTAAAGAAACCAGTTGTTTACAAGTCTAACATAATTAGAACTTCCTTAATTACAAGAATACTAATTTTTTATTTTGTTGATTTTTGTTTATGGCGAAAAAGATCAATAATCAATGATATTGACAGGTGAGTAAATGCAGCATTATTTGTTGTTGAGAGTTACATATTACAGAGATATATAGGTATAGATACCTTCCTCCTGCTTCTCTCCAATATATGCACAGTCAACCCCTAATGATTTTATATTGATAACCTGGTCCTTCATCAGAGATATCAATGGCGAAATAACAATCACAACGGAAGAAATAAGTTCTTCACCGGTTGAGCATCGTACTTTCACTTTAGATTATTATAATAATTTAGGGAGGACGGTGTACAGCACACTTTTCCCGTAGCCAGTTGGCAACACTGCAAATAAGTCTTTTCCTTCTGCCACAGCTTTCAGACATTAAACTTGTAAATCTTTAAGTTTAAAAGGTAATTTTAATGCGGCTACAACATCGTCTGTCAACTTCTCGAGATTCATTTTGGAGGTGTGTTTTTTTCAGCCAATCAAAAACTTTACCAGAATTTTGGTAAGCCTCGTTTTGGCGTTACAAACGATATTACGTATCTTTACCAGACTCTCTGCTTGTCGGAGATTTCCGGAGACAGCCGAGCGTCTGGTTGAACGAGACTAAGTAAGCGTGAGTGTACAATTACCAACCAGGGCCCTATATACCCTCTACAATTTACATGTACAATAGTATATAGAAACGCTCCTGGATAAGGATAGTCTAAAAGGTATTCTTTGTTATCTGTTTGTCATGAAATAATCGTAACCATTATCCACATCTTTTAAGTTGTTTTGTTTGCACATATATATTTGAACCCGCCTTTTTAGCTCACCTGAGCCGAAGGCTCAAGTGAGCTTTTCTGATCACATTGTGTCCGTCGTCCGTCCGTCCGTCCGTCTGTCCAGCCGTCCGTCTGTCCGTCCGTCCGTCTGTCCGTCCGTAAACTTTTCACATTTTCGACTTCTTCTCAAGAACCACTGGGCCAATTTTGACCAAACTTAGTACAAAGCATCCTTGGGTAAAGGGGAATTTAAATTGTTAAAATGAAGGGACATATCCCCTCGCAAGGGGAGATAATCAAGAAAAGACAAAAATAGGGTGGGGTCATTAAAAAATCTTCTTCTCAAGAACCACTGGGCCAGAAAAGCTGAAACTTATGTGGAAGCATCCTGGGGTAATGTAGATTCTAAATTGTTCAAATCATAACCCCCGGGGATTGGGCTGGGACACAATGGGGCATCAAAGTTTTACATAGAAATATATTGGAAAAATCTTTGAAAATCTTCTTCTCAAGAACCACTGTGCCAGAAAAACTGAAACTTATGTGGAAACATCCTAGGGTAGTGTAGATTCTAAATTGTTCAAATCATAACCCCCGGGGATTGGGCGGGGCCACAATGGGGAATCAAAGTTTTACATAGAAATATGTAGGAAACATCTTTAAAAATCTTCTTCTCAAGAACCACTGCGCCAGAAAAGCTGAAACTTATGTGGAAGCATCCTGGGTTAGTGTAAATTCTAAATTGTTCAAATCATGACCCCCGGGGGTTGGGCAGGGCCACAATGGGGAATCAAAGTTTTACATAGAAATATATAGGAAACATCTTAGAAAATCTTCTCAAGAACCACTGTGCCAGAAAAGCTGAAACTTATGTGGAAGCATCCTTGAATAGTGAAGATTTTAAATTATACAAATCATGACCCCCGGGATTGGGCGGGGCCACAATGGGGAATCTAAGTTTTACGTAGAAATATAGGAAAAATCTTTGAAAATTTTCTTCTTAATAGCAACTGGGCCAGAAAAGCTGAAACTTATATTGGAGAATCCTGGGGTAGTGTAGATTTCAAATTGTCTAAATTATTAACAGTGGGGTAGGGTGGGGTCACAATATGTATTACAAGGGGTAAATCTAGTAAAGGACAGAATTGTCAAAGCTTCTCAGGTGAGCGATGTGGCCCATGGGCCTCTTGTTTTCAAGATGGAGTCAAAAAGCCACATCTTTGGTTTTCGATTTATATACACGAGAAGAATGCTTGTGCCTATTTTGTTAAGTTATTATATAAAACACGCAATATGTAAATAAATTCATTGTTAATAACATGGAAAAACTTATCTTCTCGGATTTTTATTTGTATTGCTTTATGCGCTCATAAATAGGTCATTGGCTTTTTTTTCTTGTTCAGATCAGTTGTTGACACTGAGCAGACG
This sequence comes from Saccostrea cuccullata, assembly GCF_032062105.1. NCBI lineage: Eukaryota > Metazoa > Mollusca > Bivalvia > Ostreida > Ostreidae > Saccostrea > Saccostrea cuccullata. The sequence goes on along the minus strand of NW_026926651.1, from coordinate 11,702 downwards.
ATTACAAAAACCTTGCATAGTGAGACATTTTATAATCAGTTTCACTGTTGTCCAATCTTTGCATCAAGTTCCTTGGATCTTTTCATTTAGTTACTTTAATGCAAAGATCTAATGGTTGAAATAAGTTAACTACAATTGCCAAACCAGAAGTAATTTTGGAATTTTGGACTTTTTTATTGTTTTCTATTTAAATGTTAGAAACCTGTTTTCTATTATAGTGGAAAAATCCCATCTGCACTTTTATTCCATATATATATTATGTTAAACACATAATTATTTACAATGTGAAACAGTGAAATGTGTAGTCTACATTTGCATTTGTCCGATGGGCGCTAATGGGATTTCTACAGATGGCCCGATAAAAAAAAGATTGAAATGAACTCGAAAGGCAATGCACATAATTATGAATGAAACACAGAAACACGTAACGTAAGTTAAGGTCACGGAGTAAAAAAGCATTCATATCTTCAATGCAGAGCGCATTAATTTTCCGTTTGACTGAGTCTAAAAACTTTTTCAATTAAATTCCCCATCAGTGACTTACAGATTTTAAAATCGTTTGTTTATTATAGAACCCTTAGCTTCTTGTATTGTATTACAGTTTCTCTAACGTACTCATTTTAAGCTCACCTGAACCGAACGCTCAAGTGGGATTTTATGATAAAAATTTCTTCGTTGTCTGTAGTCGTTGTTAACATTTCACAATTTCATTTTCTTCTTTAGAACCACTGGGCCGAGTTAAAAAAAATTCCCAAAAAGTATCCTTGGGCAAAAAGAATTCCAGTTCGTTCAAATGAAGGGCCACGCGCCCACGCCTTTTACAGGGAGATAATTAAGCTTTTATGAAAAAAATCATTGCCACTAGTATCACTTAAAAATTTTCTTCTCAGGAACCACTATGCTTGAAAACATTAACCTTATGTGGAATCACTGTCAGGTATTGTGCAATAAGATTCCTTCATATCATGCCCCCTGGGGTAGGGTGAGGCCACAATGGGGGTCCAAATTTTACATACGAATACATAGGGAAAATTTTAAGAAATCTTCTTCTCAAAAACAGCAAAACCAAGATTAGTCATATTCATAATTATGGAATCACTTTCAGGTAGTGTAGATTCAGGTTTATTCAGAACATGACCGCTGGGGTAGGGTGGGGCCATATTGAGAGATCAAAGATTTACATAGGAAAAAATCCTTTTAAAATTTTCTTCTCAAAAACAGCAAAGCCAGGATTAGTCATATTAATATCGAAGCAATCTTAGGTAATGTAGATTCAAGTTTGTTCAAATCATAACTCCCGGAGGGAGGGCGGGATCACAATGGGTGATAAAAGTTAAAAAGAATAAACTGGGAAAATCTTTTGAAATCTTCTTGTAAAGAACATTAAACCAGGATTAGTAATATTTCTATGAAAGCAATTTCAGGTAGTGTAATAATTTTGTTCAAATCGTGGCCGCCGGGGCATGAAGCGGAACCACAATGGGCGATCAAAGTTTCACATAAGAAGAATCTTTAAATATCTTCTTCTCAAGAACAGCAATGATGTGATTGTTCACATTTACTCTAAAAATACTGAATTGATTAATTTTTCTGCTTTTTTTCTAGTCAGTTTCAAGAAAACTTGTTAAATAGTATTCCTGTCCTAGCATTTTCTCTCCAGAAAAAAATATTAGAAGCTTACGAAAAAAGGACTTTCTTTCATATGATGTAGAAACCTAGGGTCATGGTCATGATTTTTAGTAAAAGGTCATTTGGAGAGAAAAAAATTGTAATAGCCCGTGCATATACATGTACATGTATTAGAAACCTGAGATTCAACAATAAAAACATATAGTAAAATGGAATGGGTAAGTCAGTTTTGTGAGCATGCTAGTTGAACCTGTTGTCCTATATAAAGGGCACCAAAAGAGAGAATTTTTTTTTGATTTGCAGAAAAATATTTATTGATCAGAAACATTAACTTGCATAAAACTAGTAGTCATTATTGTTAACTTAAATCACGATTTCCTTATTAACATTGAATTCACAGTTGCCTTTGTCTTTTTTGATATTATTAGGGAAGTGATGTCTTCTATATACTCTCCTCTACTTAAATGTGGGGTATGTGCTGATTTAAGTATTCTCCACTCGCACTGGAAACAATGTGGGAATCTATGTGAAAATTGTTCAGGACTTCACAGCAAAGGGAATGCCTTCAAAAATCATAATGTGGTGCCCTTAACTTTTTCAGATGGAATGGAGACGTCTTCAATCAAAGTATGTTAATTCATAAACGGATATTTGCGATTGAAAATTACTATTATTATTTCCAAGCTAAAATCATTTTCAAACGTTAATTAATTTGTATTGTCAGTTAAGATATATTATACTAAACTGCTTTATTTTTTTTTATCATGAAAATGTAAAATAAAAGGAAATATTTTCAAAAACGATCACGTAAAACCTCAAGATACCTTTGAGTATTGAGTCAATAAGGTGTGTTTGTTTTCAGTATCTTTAACAAAATGAGTGTCATTTTTTTCCTCATGTAAGTTTTTCTTTTAGCATTAAAGGTAATCCTGAAAATATAATCGACTGACAGATATATATTACATGTACATGTTTTTATAATTTTACTGTTTCTTTTTTTTTTGTAATAAGGTGGAACCGTCCACACAATTAGATAACCTTGATAGTACCCCCACCGCCAAATGTACAACTACGGCTGCAACAAACGCCCCAAAACCTGCGTATTCTCCATCTTCTTCTTCAAATGCCCCAACACGTGATTATGCTTCATCGACTTCAACAAATGCTCCAACATCTCATAATGTGCCACCCACTTCAACAAATGCTCCAACATCTCATAATGTGCCATCTACTCCGTCAAATGCACCCAGTACACCAAAGAAAAAAGGTGTAAAACGGAAACCTGCTTCCGTTTCAATGAAGGGAATGAAGAAAGTTGCTTGTCCTAAACATAAATCTAACACAGTGAATTTATGCTGTCAGGATTGCAATCAAGCAATATGTTCACAGTGTTTGACAGCTGCCCATACTGGACATAGAATTGGAGATATAACCGATTTTTTCGGGAAGAAAAGAGCTATGATAGAAAGTGATTTAGATCTCATCCAGAGTCATATCCAACAAAGGGAGAAAGCAAAGCAACAAATGGTCGAAGATTTAGAAAAGATGGAACAAGCTTCAGAAAGCGTGGTGAAGGAAGTTAAAGATTTTGCTGACAAGGTGCGATCAACCATTCTAAAGAAAGCAGAAGACTTGAAAGCAAGTACTAAAGAAACAAAAAAGAATATTGTTTCAAGAAATGGCGAGTTTGTCAAAGAAATCAAAAAACTAGAAACATTGCGTAAAAAATGTCAGGATGAGCTGAATGCTAAAGATTTAGCAGTGGTCCTGTTCAGAAAAGAATCGGCATTCTCGCTTGATACCTACGAAAATCTCCCAAGTTCGTTAAAAATTACACCTGCAGCGTTTTTTCCAGCGGAATTGGACCAAGACATGAAAACTTTTGGAACCATTGTTTCTACAAATATTCAAGAGAAACCTATTACGTTTGGGCCACCATCTACCCCAATAAAAATGCCAGGGAAAAAGAAGAAACTGACAGCTCAAAGCAGTACGTCATTGCCTGCCCCGACTGCCACATCTGCCTCTGCTCAAGATCATGAAATATTGAGAGACGCAGTGAGTAAAATTGGTAAAGAGCTTGGAATGAACATTGTTCAACAATGAAGAAGACAAATGGGAATTTTTTTCCATATTAAAGGAGTTTGGTGGATAAAGAAAAATCCTTTATCCCAGTTCTCTCTTATCAAAAACGTGGTAAGCAGATTGTTCAAAAATGATGAAAACAAATGGTACTGAATAATTGGAGCATCTTGGAGGGATCAGAAAAATCCTGTTCTCCCTCACCGTATTGATAATCATACAGTGTACACTTGCCCGCAGTAGAAAAAATTATCTTGAAAACGATGAATGTGTAATATGACATATGTATCACAATAAGTAGGCAGAATTGAGAGAGGGGGAGGTGGTGAAGTTTTGAAAGAAAAAGAGAGAGAAAGTGAGATTTTGGAAAGTTTTGGAATAATTATATTTGTTTTACATTCTTACTGCCAGAAAATATGTTCTCTTTTGGGGGAGGGAGGGGGTGTATGTCTAGTTGCTCCATTTAACTACATGTATATTAATTTGTGTTTGACTCTGTTGACTTACATACTGAACTTTATAATAGAATTAGGAAGAATAGTATCAATATTTATGTGACTTTATATTCACCCGCTGATGATTAATGAAGGAAGTTTGTATTTCATATTATACTTACATATAAAAGATATTTTCATGTAATAAATCTATAGCTTCAAATAAAGTTTCATTATACTTGATTATTTGTAAAGGGTTTTTGCAGAGAAAAAAATTGAATTTACTCCATGGCATAAAATAATTAAACTTGCAATCGCAGTGTCAGTTATTGATACTTTCTGCTTAATTAGTGATAGTGATTTATTTTCCAAGTTCTGTTCAATCTGTTGTTAATGAAAACAAAATATTTGGGAATTACATGTATAATATATCATAAATCCACTTTAGACTACTTATTTAAAGCATTGTTTTTAAATATTGTGTCTGAAGGAAAGTATGTAGACTGATTGATAAAAAAAAATCTATAACTGCAGCCTTGAAAATAAAAATAATTAAAATGCAAGATTAACTTAAAAAACTTTATGATTGTCTATGTAAATCAGTGAATTTAATAAGTAATATGAATTAAAATTTTATTGAAGCAGCTTTACTTTTCATGGTTTATCAATTATCATTTGTTTCCAATAACAACATAATACTTACATGTACCTTTTTTGATAAACAAAAAATAAATAATTCATTCATTTCTTGGATTATATTAAGGGGGTTTTTCCTATAAAGTTCTAAAAGATGATAAGTTCCTTACTATGAAATGGCCTAACAGTAGAAATATGATACGTTTCTTACTATGAAATGGTCTAACAGTTGAAAGATGATATGTTTCTTACTAGGAAATGGATTAACAGTATAAAGGTGATATTTTCTTATTCTGAAATGGCCTAAATTACAGTAGAGATGATACCTTTCTTACTCTGAAATGACCTAACGTACGGAGTATTTGTTGGTATGTCAGTAATAGTAATAAGAAATAAGCAAATAAATCGCCAAATTTTGCACCTGTTGAAGAAACCCGCTATAATGTGCATATCCTTTTCAGAATACTGCATTTACCAGTTTTAAATCCTAGTACCTTCATATGTTCTTAAGCAAAAAAATAATTCAAGCATATATTACGATAGACTAGTTATAGTGGCATATTTCGGCCCCTACATGTAAGATAAATTATGTTAACATGAAACATAATTATGTAGACATGCAACATATTTATGTCAACATGCAAGTTAATTATGTTGACATGTAAGTTACCAATCTTTTAAGAAAATAGAAATTAAATATGGGCATGGTTATTTATTAACAACTGTATCTGACATTTTAAATGGACTTATTTTTGTCAACATGCAAGATAATAATGTCAACATATAAATAAATAATGTTAACATGCAAGATAATTATGTTAACATGCAAGATAATTATGTTGACATGCAAGATATTTATGTTCACATGCAAGATAATTATGTTTGCATGCTACTTATTTATGTCAACATGCGAGTTATATTTTGCCTACAAGATAATAAGTTGCAAATTTCATACATATCTTGCATGTTGACATAATTATCTTACATGTAAACATAAATAACTCGCAAGTTGATATAATTATCTTGCATGTTGATATAATTATCTTGCATGTTGACATGAATAAGTCGCATGTCTGCAAAATTCTGTTGCATCTTGCATTTTAAATGTCAGATGCAGACGGTAGTGAGTAAATTTCCCCATATTTAATTTATATTTTCTAAAAAGATTGGTAACTAGCATGTCAACATAATTAAATTGCTTGTTGACATAGATATGTTGCATGTCTACATAATTATGCTGCATGTTAACATAATTTATCTCGTGTAGGGGCAGAAATATGCCATCATAACTAGTTGTTAAATTCCTCCTGTTTTACATTATTAAAAAATTAAAAAAAAAAAATTCTCATTTTTTTTCTCAGATTTCAAAATAGTGTTCAAAACAATGTTGCAATGTAGTTCTGTATTTGTCTTTAAGGTGAAGAACAATAACTCTTCATGTACATTTCAACATGCAGTGTACATGTAAATATGATATAAAACCATCATTTCCCAAACAAAGTTCCATTCTTTTATACAACAAAATTTTCTACAAACTAGGTAATAATAGGTTTATAAAACTAATTTTCTGATAAAACAAATTGCATAAAACTGGAAAAATATGTTTATAAGTCGTACGAAAACCTTCAAGCCCCATACCAAAAAAAGGTACAGATTAGGCATGCCTATTCTTGATAAATATAGGCACAAAAAAGGTATACCTAAAGTATACAAGTTTGGAACCACTTCTTCAAGTATAGGTAGCAAATTGGTACAAAAAAGGCATACTAAAGGTATACTTTTCAATGATTCTCTTTTTTTTTTATTTCACATATAGGTACATTTTAGGCACACATAAAACATTAGATTGAGCAGTGAGGCATACCTAAAGTATGCCTATACATAGTATGGCATATAATTCTAACAGTCAGATAGGTACATTTTAGGTATACCTAAAAGGTGCCTACACATCAATCTATTAGGTACCTTCAAGGCTGTGCCAAAAGTATGCCAGAGGTATACCAAAAGTATACCTACAAGGTACCTATATTGTACCAAAACCATTAATAGGCACATTTTAGGTACTAAAAAAGCACAATATTGGCACATCATCTAACTATACCAGTAAGTACATTCCAGGCATACCTAAAAAGTGCCTACATATCAATCTATTAGGTACCTTCTAGGCTGTGCCAAAAGTATGCCAGAGGTATACCAAAAGGATACCTACAAGGTACCTATATTGTACCAAAACCATTAATAGGCACATTTTAGGTACTAAAAAAGCACAATATTGGCACACCATCTAACTAGACCAGTAGGTACATTCCAGGCATACCTAAAAAGTGCCCACATATCAATCTATTAGGTACCTTCAAGGCTGTGCCAAAAGTATGCCAGAGGTATACCAAAAGGATACCTACAAGGTACCTATATTGTACCAAAATCATTTAATAGGCACATTTTAGGTACTAAAAAAGCACAATATTGGCACACCGCATAACTAAACAAAAAGGTACATTTTAGGCATATCAAAAAATTGGCTTTTGTCGACAAATCAACCACAAAACCCTGGAGTTAAAAATTTCTTTCTCCATCAAAAATTTTTTAATTTTTGGCCTAACATGAAAAATACATACTTATCATTCCTTGTGAATGGGGCAGGACTATATTAAGGAAGAATTTAACAATAATTATCAGGTTCAAGTAAAAACAAGTAAAAATTTATTATATGATGCTACATGAAAAATATGATGCTATATGAAAAATAACTATTTTAAATCCTCTCTATAAACGGAATCTATATATGACAAATCTCCTATATTTAAAAAAAAAATTAATATTGTTACCTTTAACAAAATAATGATATTTGTAATGTCATTCTTTGCAAGAAAAAAATAAACACACCTTTTCAGCATATACAAAACATAATTAATGCAATGTAAATACACAAAGACACCGTAAAGGTATTGAAAGTATACTCCATTTCATGTCGTTTTTTTTTTGCCACACATTATTCACTTGCTGCATGTGCAATTCATGTAATCTTCATTACTTTCATAGAGTTTTTACCCAATTGGCACCACAGAATTTTCTGCACAGTAATAGACCTTTTACCAGGGTAAATACTCATTTCTGTACAGTTGCGATTTTCATCTGGACTCCTTATAAAAATTGATCCTCCATTTGAATGTACCACGCAATTCCTTCTTTCATGCCATTCCCTTCAATTCTGAAAAAGTTGTTGCTCTTGAGTCTTCACTTTGAAATTATTTTCAAAAATATTAAATCCAATGTGTGAATCTATAGGGGAGGGGTCCGGGGAGTCTGGAACTTCCTTCCTACTTGCATTATGTATATATTATGTAATTCAATGTATATATACTTAATCAATTAAAAGTGATTTGGACACTCCCCCCCCCCTTACCCTGTTACGATCTGCATCTGAAATTCCTAAAATTTACAATGGAGTTTGAAAAGTGGTGATTAATTTTACTATATTACTATATTTATACTTTTTTTCAAAACTAGGTAATAGTAGGTTTATAAAGCTAATTTTCTGATAAAACAAATTGCATAAAACTGGAAAAATATGTTTATAAGTCGTACGAAAACCTTCAAGCTATATAAATTGAACATATAGAGGGGAAGCTCATTTCATAACTTCACGTTATTTTAGTGGTAGGATGTTTGTTTTGTTTTTGAGAGACCGAAGTAACCCAAGTTACAATTTTGCAAATCTTGATTTCAATTTTAAAATATTTAACTGAAATCAATAAAAAGGGTGAATAAGGTGTACAGGATACCTAATGCTTCTGATACTAGTATATAAAATCATATTTTGTTTGTGAATTAAACATGAATTATTTAAAAGGGCATGGACACAGTTTCAACTAAAATTTCAAAATTTATTTTTCCATTTTTACAATTTTTTTATTTTTACAAATATTTAACTAGGGTCTTTCTTAGATCATCAAAAATATGAACGCCAGTTGTCCAAATACAAGACAGATTTAGAGCTCCAAACCTTTGTTATGTAAACAATGCTAGTGCCATGTTTTTGTTTACACGGGTTAATAAACTATATGTTCGCTGAAAGTCGATAATTTCCAATAAAATTTAATTTTAAATACAATTTGACAGTTACTATTGATTTGCTGAACTTCATTTTGTTATAAATATGATATTTTCTATATGTAGATGTAAACAAAAACAAGGCACGAGCCTTGTTTACATTATGAAGAACTTTAAGTTCTGTATCTTGTATGTTTATTAATCAACAAATAAATTAAGTTCAATTTTTGGCTAATCAATAGATGATGCCTTAGGTAGGAATTTTAAACATTAAAATTGGTTTTAAAAAATCAGTTGAAACCGTGTCCAGGCCCCTTTAATGTAAAGTTATCATTATTGAAATGTATGAGATTATGAAAAACATAATT
>NW_026926650.1:0-28268 GCF_032062105.1 Saccostrea cuccullata | reverse complement strand
ACCGTATGTGAATTTCTTACGAGAAACTTTGTTCGCATATATTTGACCCCTACACGCAAGATACCTCCTTTTTTCTGCCCATATTTTGAATTGTATTGAGATGTATTTACATAATTGAAGGCAACTTGTTTTGTTCAATAGATCTTATTGCTTTAACTTTTATCGACTGAAATATTACAGGCACGTAGTATCAGGGGGAGGGGGGGGGGGGGGGGGGGGGAGGCCTGGCCCCCCCACTTTTTCTCCCGACATTACCTTTACTATAGAAAATGTATACTGAAAGGAAGGTTGCCCCCCCCCCCCCCCCCCCCCCCCACATTTCAGCACAGTGTAATGTTATAAAGAAAATTTACCCCAATAAGTTTGAATTGTACGGAAGCCCGTTTGTGCCACGTACGAAAAATATTTTATCTGGCGGCCGCCACTTATTATTTGGCGGCCGCCACTTGTATATCTGGCGGCCGCCAGATAAAAATGTGGCGGTCGCCACTTATTATTTGGCGGCCGCCACTTATATATCTGGCGGCCGCCAATAAATATATGGCGGCCGCCACATAATTTATCTGGCGGCCGCCACATATTTTTCTGGCGGCCGCTATATGATATCTGGCGGCCGCCACATAATTTATCTGGCGGCCGCTATATAACATCTGGCGGACGCCACTTATTATTTGGCGGTCGCCACTTGATTTATCTGGCGGCCGCCACTATTAGTTATGTAAACACTTAGAGGGGTAATACGGAAATATGTGGGGTCCTTGAAAAAATCCATATTGTGCGAGGCGTAAGCCGAGCCCAATATGCATTTTTTCAAGGACCCCACATATTTCCGTATTACCCCTCTAAGTGTCTACATAACGAATTTATCCTGCCGATGGTTCACTAAAAGATTAAATATTGATAGTATCAATAAACCGCTTTCACTGAAAGTCCAAGAAAGACGTTCTACATCCATTGTACGTTATCGTCAGACGCATTGTGACGTCAGTTATGAAGCTCCATGCAGGTCACGTGAAAGCAGTATATTGATGATGTGTGGTTGGTAAATTTTAATATATGGTGGGTAGGTCACGTGGAGGGGCCACATTAGCATTGTGTGGTGGGTAGACAGCATAACATCGTTTCATGCAGTATTGCTCTCGGCCAATGAAATTTCACGATTTTTATCAGAGGCAGGATAATATTAGTTATGTAGACACTTAGAGGGGTAATACGGAAATATGTGGGGTCCTTGAAAAAATCCATATTGGGCGAGGCGTAAGCCGAGCCCAATATGTATTTTTTCAAGGACCCCACATATTTCCGTATTACCCCTCTAAGCGTCTACATAACGAATTTATCCTGCCGATGATTCTCTAAAAGACTAAATATTTATAGTACCTAGATCTTATAAACCGCTTTCACTGAGCGTCCAAGCAAGACGTTTTGTATCCATTGTTGTCGTCAGACGCATTGTGACGTCAGGTATGAAGCTCCATGCGGGTCACGTGAAAGCAGTATATTGATGATGTGCAGTTGGTAAATTTTTAATATATGGTGGGTAGGTCACGTGGAGGGGGCACATAAGCAATGTGAGGTGGGTAGGCAACATAACATCGTTTCATGCGGTATTGCTCTTGGCCAATGAAATTTCACGATTTTTATCAGAGGCAGGATAAATATTTAATAGGCGGCCGCCACTTATATATCTGGCGACCGCCACATAATATATATGGCGGCCGCCAGATAACACTTGGCTTCCTGATGCGCGCACATGTTTTAATGTGTGGTTTAAGAGGTAGATACAGTGTAAAAATTATAATAGCAACATCAATCAACCAAACTTGTAAGAGATTTATTATGAACTAACACTCCAACAACAATCCACACTTCTAATAGATATGTTTTTGCATAGAGCAGATTAATATTTGATTTGAATTATGCAAGTATTCGTAGAATGTTTTGATTATTAAGAAGCCTCATCAGGGGTCACAGACATAAACCATGGTGTTTGCTGTAAGCTATGATTGGTTGAGAATTAAATAAAGTTTTGCATTTTGGATTTCCAAGATGGTGTTCCAATACTTCAGAATTCGTTTCCATCTTCTTAACCCAATAACAATCACCTTTTGCAAAGTAATTTATGTGGCGGCCGCCAGATATATAAGTGGCGGCCGCCAAATAATAAATGGCGGACGCCAGATATTAAGTGGCGGCCGCCAGATATATAAATGGCGGCCGCCAAATAATAAGTTACGGCCGCCAGATATAAATGTGGCGGCCGCCAAATAATAAATGGCGGCCGCTAGATATTAAGTGGCGGCCGCCAGATATATAAATGGCGGCCGCCAAATAATAAGTGGCGGCCGCCAGATATAAATGTGGCGGCCGCCAAATGATAAGTAGCGGCCGCCAGATATATATGTGGCGGCCGCCAAATAATAAGTGGCGGCCGCCAGATAAAATATTTTTCGTACGTGGCACCAACGGGCTTCCGTAGAATTGAAAGATAGTTGGTCTTGAAAAAAGTTAGCCAAATAGGATTTTCGACTTTGGGCAACTTTTAATATTTCGTTTTGTTTTGTTTTTGTTTTTTTTTTTTTTTTTTTTTTTTTTTTTTTTTGCTTGTCAACTTTTTCAGGTAAGTAAAAAAAAATTTTCTCAGGTTGGCCCCCCCACTTTCAAAAACGATGCTACGTGCCTGTATTATACTAATTTTCAAATATCGATCTAAACAAAATATTTATGTCAATATAGTATTGTCGATATGAAGAAATAAATATGAAGTTATATCGATATAGAAATATGAATATTTTCAAGAGAAGTCAGAAAAAAGATGTTTTTGAATTAACTTGCCGGGAGAGGGAATTCTAATTAATCTTCACTTCACGTGGGAAGCTTATGTACCAAGGTTTTGCTATCGTGTACGATTTAGGCTGAAGCAAAATTAAAAAAATATTTAAAAAGTGGAGATGGAGAGATATCAAAAGTTAATTTATATGCATTGTCATAGGAAATTATTATACCCATCATTTTGAATAGGGAATCTGATATATTCTATCATGGTTCACTGCTTATATCTCTTGAGTTCGTAAATCGCTAATGAAGCGAAAATAGAAAGTACCTAACACTATTATAAAAGTAACACTGTTTATATATATACTTTATAAATATTTTATGTTGTTCCTATCTGTGGTATACATAGGATCTGACTCATGAATGCGAACCTCCACAGTCTTGAAACCTCCCAGCCCCCTGTCCCCCTTGCATAAAAATAAAATAACTCCAGTTCTAACTTCTTGTTGCTTTAGATAATATAAAATAATTTGTGACTTCAGCTACTCTGTATAAGTTTAGTCACAAAGTTTAAAGGAGGATAACAAGAAAAACACTCCAAGGATTTAATAATCTAACTGTGAGAATTTTCTCAAATTTGGGGACATATCAGTGGATCTCTGCTGTACTCAGCTTTTGAGTTTTTTTATAGCTGGATGAGGGGCACAAAGATACTCTTGTCTCCCTCTCTTCAAAAGTGATGATCGGTGCATAGCCCATTATGGATTATATGTAAGCTTTCACTGAATCCCGAGTGAAGTGAAGGTTCATTGGAATCCCCCCCACCAAAATAATTCAAACACACTTTATTCTGACTTGTTTATCGCAAATATTCATAAATTAACAGTGATATAACTATATTCTTATTTTATCATGTCAACAATATTATATCGATATGATTAAATAACTTGATTTAATCAATATCTGAAAATCAATATATTATTTCAGTCGATAAAACTTAAAGCAATAAAATCGGTTGAACAAAAGAAGTTGCCTTCTATTATGTTAAGAAATCTTAAAACAATTTGAAATATGTACATAAATAAGGAGGAATAACACTTTTTATATTGATAAGTCGATAAAATATAAGACAATATACAAAGTTATAACACAAGTGTAGAGCCATTTACGCTTCCGTATTATTCTTATTATTCGAAAATATACTGTAAATTAAAATATGTGGTAATTTACGTTTATCCATACGCACATCCATGACCTCTTGACCCCGTACCTGTATTTATACAGTTATAGATACGCATTCCTTTTGGTAGTGTTATATAAAGGAAACATTTGCAAATGTAAATATTTGCTAATACCAGTACATGACATCATACATGCAAGAAGCAATATGCGACTTAAATATGTTAACATGCGAGACAATTCTGGAAACATGCAATCTTTTTATGTAAAAGTGCAAGAAAATTACGTTAACATGCATGTTAATCATGTCAACGTGTGATATATGCATGTTGTCATGCAAGTTATTATCTTGCATGTTGACTGAAATTCCTTGCATGTAAAAATATAACTTGACACAAATAAGTTGCATGTTGACATAAATGAATTGCATGTCAACATAATTATTTTGCATATGTTAACAAAATAAGTCGCATGTCTACAGAAGTACATAATGCATACAGGAACCTTCAAAACATCAGGGGTGAACGTGGCATATTTCTACGGAAAAGTATAACCGCCTCGTGTTATTGTTTTAAACTCGATATTATGATATAAAAATGTTACCAAATACAATTACTTCAAGGTTTGGCGATTTAATTAAGACAACAATCTCTGATGAATAATACTTTTCTGACATGTTTGAGACAACTTATACACTTTGATATATCCAAGTTGAATTCCTAAATGTCGCACTAAAATAATGTGTAAACATTATGCCGCTTTAATTAAATATCGCAGAAATTAGTGCAATATACTATATATGAAGACTTCGCTTAGATGACTCGATTTAATCAAAGAGCAAAATTCAACAAAATTTGAACGACATGTAACATAAGATTTAAATACAAGATTTTATCAGTCCAATTGAGGCCCCTGAAGGATCGAGCAAAAAAAGATTTACAAACAAAAGAAGGAGGAGGATTTTATAGAACATATTTGATAATGAGAGCAATTAATAAAAACGTATGTAAGAGATATACTCAATATACATAAATGTATTGTGTATGTTATAATACAATTATAGTAAAAGGCAAGAAAATGGGAAAAAAGTACATTTTACTAACAAGTGATCTAAGGATACCAGGGTCTTCATTAGTCATGAGCAATAAAATTGATTATCATAAGATAAAGACTGAGTATTTTTACATTTATTTTTACGAATATATATTGTATGTTTTCAAGTCTTTGTACATTAAGATGAAGACAGACAAGGAGAAAATGAATTTCATCCTTAATACAACGTATTGCACTGAATTGATGTCTGATTTAAATAAGATAATTCAAATAGTTATAGTATCCTTGCAGGTTCTTCCCTAAATAATAAATCTCATGAATGTTGCTTCAAAGGACAGTCACTATATTTATACCCCCGCTTGAAAAGCGGGAGGGTATATAGTAATCGTTAATTCCGTCCGTCCGTCCCTCCGTCTGTACGTCCGTCCGTCCGTCTGTTGCGCTTTGGGGTACCCATCTCTTATCCGCAACTCCTCTCATACCACTGAATGAAATTTGATGAAACTTTCACAGAATCTTTATTACATATTGCCATTGTGCACCTCCTATTTTACTTTTTGATCCGACACATATTTTGGGTTTCCCGGCCACAGGAAAACATGGACTTTTTCACCAGTTATAACCATATGGGAGGCGGGGGGTATCATTTAGTGAGCTCATCGCTCACAGTACCTCTAGTTTGTAATACTTGTACTATTCAAACTATTGATTACGAAATCCTTAATCATGTTCTTAGCTTGCAGAACATATGCAGAAATATAAGCATTAAATATTTTCGTCCGATGTGATGTCATGCATTATTAAATATGACCTCAAACTATCTAAAACTTCAAAATTAAAAGAGAACGGTGTATATTTAAGGTCTTCCGTTTCCAACGGAAGACCTTCTACTGATTCTGAAGATTAAGATTATTCTTATTAAGGTCTTCCGTCTTCAGCGGAAGACCTTCTTGTTAAGGTCTTCCGTCTTCAGCGGAAGACCTTATTGTTTTTCTTCGGTTTCTTTTTCACTTTTATTATTATTTTTTTTTTCTTACCGATTTTGTGCACGCGATTTCTCGAAAACAGCCAAACAAAATCTTATGAAACTTTCAGGACTTATGGAACATTACTTGAACCTTATGCGTTTTTTTCCGTTTTGATGACGTCACTTCCGGTCTAGAGATATCGTCGATTTTCTGATTTTTAAGGGTCATTTTGTCCACAGTTTTCCCGAAAAACGGCTCTAGATAGAAACTTCAAACTTAGAGGTTAGGTAGAGCTAAGTTTGGAAAGGTGCATAAGGTATATCAAATTTACCGGAAATGACGCACGTCGGCGCTCGCTATGGCCCGAAAATAGTCGTATCTTGAATTTCAAATTTTTTACACCTTTTCTACGATATTTTTTTACCTGAAAATATTTTGTTAAGACATATTGAACAAAAGAAGTGTAGAATTCCAAGACCTTTCAAATGATATCCCGACAAAAGGGCTAGCCCCTAATATTAGGGGCCTGAAGGGGCCAAAAGTTTTTTCTTTATATCTCAAAATCTGTAAAGAATTTTTAATACATCAAAGAAGCAAAGTTGTTCAAAATGTCAAGCTTAATGTATTGGCGTCGTCAAAATTCGTCCGACGATGTCTCTTCCGGCCAAACCGGAAGTAGTCGGAAAACGCGAATTTTAGCCGTTCTTGACACGTTTTCAGGTAACAGATGTCTCTGGGACAATAAAAAATTATTTTCCGTCCGTCGTCGTCACTTCCGGTCACACCGGAAGTAGCAAAAAATGGCTAATTTTTGCAATGATTAACATAACTTTAGAGGATTCAAGCTATTTCTGGGCGTTATTTCTCACTTTTGTTAAAAATAAAATCTACTTCCGGTCAAACAGGACGGAAGACCTACTCGTTGCTTTGCAACGAGCTTTGCTCTAGTTATTCTTAGGTTTCTTTTTCACTTTTATTATTAAGGTCTTCCGTCTTCAGCGGAAGACCTTACTGTTATTCTTAGGTTTCTTTTCCACTATTTTTATTAAGGTCTTCCGTCTTCAGCGGAAGACCTTACTGTTATTCTTAGGTTTCTTTTCCACTATTTTTAAGGTCTTCCGTCTTCAGCGGAAGACCTTACTGTTATTCTTAGGTTTCTTTTCCACTATTTTTAAGGTCTTCCGTCTTCAGCGGAAGACCTTCTTGTTATTCTTAGGTTTCTTTTCCACTATTTTTATTATTTTTATTATTGTTTTTTTTTCTTACCGATTTTGTGCACGCGATTTCTCGGAAACGGCTCGATCGATTTTTATGAAACTTTCAGGACTGATAGAACATCAAACAAACCTGATATATAATTTTTTATTTTTATGACGTCACTTCCGGTTTCGAGATTTCCACGATTTAGTGATTTTCAGAGGGTCACATTGTCCAGCATTTTTCTCAAAAGTACTTTTAGATAGAAACGTAAGATTTTCAGTGATGATAGAGCAACATGTGCTGATGTGACACACGCCTTTCTTATTCTCCGGAAGTGCAGCACGTCGGCGCTCGCTATGGCTCAAAAAAGATCTATCGGGAATTTAGAAATTTTTCATACATTTTTGGCAATATCTTTTTACACGTTAATAATTTGTAAACACATATAGAACAAAAGTTGTGAAGAATGTCACGATCTTTCGAAAGATATCAACAATAAGGGGCTGGCCCCTATATTAAAGGGCCAAAAGGGGCCGAAAGTTTTTCCTTTATATATCAAAAAGTATTGAGAATTTGTAATACGTCAAAGAAGCAAAGTTGTTCAAAATATCAAGCTTTATCTAATGGCGTCGTCAAAATACGTCCGGCGACGTCACTTCCTGTCAAACCGGAAGTAGTCAAAAATGCATATTTTTGCTGTTCTTGACCGGTTTTTGGATATTATATATCACCGGAAGCTTAAATCTTAATTGTCCGTCCATCGATGCTACTTCCGGTCAAACCGGAAGTTGTCAAAAATGACTTAATTTTGGAATAATTAACATAGATTTGGAGGATAAAACCATTTTGGTACTTCATTACTCTTTATTTTTTTTTTTAAATGAAAGTTACTTCCGGTCAAACAGGACGGAAGACCTACTCGTTGCTTTGCAACGAGCTCGGCTCTAGTTATTATTATTATTGTTTTTTTTTCTTACCGATTTTGTGCACGCGATTTCTCGAAAACGGCTGGATAAATTTTCATGAAACTTTCAGGACTGATAGAACATCAAACAAAGCTGATATATAATTTTTTGTTTTGATGACGTCACTTCCGGTTTTTAGATTTTTGCGATTTAGTGATTTTCAGGGGGTCTCATTGTCCATCATTTTTCTCGAAAATTACTTAGGACGGAAAGTTGAGATTTTCAGCGATGATAGAGCAACGTGTGCTCTTTTGTCACACACCACTCTTTTTCCCGGAAGTGCCGCACATCGACGCTCGCTATGGCTCGAAAAAAGTCCTATCGAGTATTTATAAATTTTTGACACCTTTTCTGCAATATCTTTTTATATGTTAACAATTTGAAAAGACATATAGAACAAAAGTTGTAGAAAATGTCACGATCTTTCGAAAAATATCAACGACAAAGGGCTGGCCCCTATGATTAAGGGCCAAAAGGGGCCGAAAGTTTTTCCTTTATATCTCAAAAAGTATTGCGAATTTGTAATACGTCAAAGAAGCAAAGTTGTTGAAAATGTCAAACTATATCTAATGGCGTCGTCAAAATACGTCCGGCGACGTCACTTCCGGTCAAACCGGAAGTAGTCAAATATTGCATATTTTTGCTGTTCTTGGCAGGCTTTTGGGTAACATATGTGACTAAAAGCTGATAGCTTAATTTTCCGTCCGTCGACGTCACTTCCGGTCAAACCGGAAGTAGCCAAAAATAGCTTATTTTGAAGGCTTTAATGCAAAATTGAAATTATAAAATCACTGGAGACTACTTAGCTCATTGCTTTCTTTTGTTCACGTCACTTCTGGCACTTCCGGTTAAAACCGGACGGAAGACCTACTCGTTGCTTTGCAACGAGCTCGGCTCTAGTTAAGGTCTTCCGTCTTCAGCGGAAGACCTTCTTGTTATTCTTAGGTTTCTTTTTCACTTTTATTAAGGTCTTCCGTCTTCAGCGGAAGACCTTATTGTTTTTCTTAGGTTTCTTTTCCACTATTTTTATTATTATTGTTTTTTTTTCTTACCGATTTTGTACGCGCGATTTCTCGAGAACGGCTCCATCGATTTTCATGAAACTTTCAGGTCTGATAGAACATCAAAAAATCTAGATATATATTTTTTTATTTTGATGACGTCACTTCCGGCTCGGAGTTTTCTGCGATTTAGTGATTTTTAGAGGGTCACTTTGTCCGGCAGTTTTCTCAAGAAGCACTTAACACAGAAGCTTGAAATTTTCAGTGATGCTAGAGCAACTTTTGGAGAAGTGCACTAAGTATATCACAACTACCGGAAGTACGAAGCGCCGACGCTCGCTATGGCCCGAAAATAGTCCTATCAAGAATTTCAAAATTTTAAGCACTTTTTCAACGATAACTTTTTACCTAGAAATATTTTGTTAAAGCATCTAGAACAAAAAAGGTGTAGAATTTCAAGATCTTTCAAATGACATCTCGAAAAAAAGGGCTGGCCCCTTAAATCAGGGGCCTGGAGGGGCCGAAAATTTTTCCTTTATATCTCAAAAAGTATTGAGAATTTGTGATACGTCAAAGAAGCAAAATTGTTTAAAATGTCAAGCTTACTCTATTGAAGTCTTCAAAATACGTCCGGCGTCGTCACTTCCGGTCAAACCGGAAGTAGTCGGAAAACGCGTATTTTTGCCGTTCTTGACAAGTTTTCTGGTAACATATGTCTCTGGGAGCACTATAATTAATTTTCCGTCCGTCGTCGTCACTTCCGGTGAAACCGGAAGTAACAGAAAATGGCTTATTTTTGCAATAATTAACATGGATTAAGAGGAATCAAACCTTTTTTGGACGTTATTTCTCATTTCTGTAAAAAATGAAAGCCACTTCCGGTCAAACATGACGGAAGACCTACTCGTTGCTTTGCAACGAGCTTTGCTCTAGTTATTCTTTTTTTTTCTTACCGATTTTGTGCACGCGATTTCTCAAAGACGGCTCGATGGATTTCCATGAAACTTTCAGGAATTATGTTACATCACTTGAACCTTAAGTATTTTTTTCCGATTTGATGACGTCACTTCCGGTTTGCAGATATTGTCGATTTTATGATTTTTGAAGGGTCAGGTTGTCCGCAGACTTTCTCAATAATGGCTCAAGATAGAAACATGAAACTTTCAGGTATGATAGACCAAAGTCTGCAGATATGTATGACGTATTTCATTTTTATCGGAAGTGCCGCACGTCGGCGCACGCTATGGCCCGAAAATAGAAGTATCACGAATTTCAAAATTTTTCACACTTTTTCGAAGATATCTTTTTACCTAGAAATATTTTGTTACAACATATAGAACAAAATAAGTGTATAATTTCAAGATCTTTCAAATGATATATCGAAAAAAGGGCTGGCCCCTAAAATTAGGGGCCTAGAGGGGCCGAAACTATTTTCTTTATATCTCAAAAAGTATTGAGAATTTGTGATACGTCAAAGAAGCAAAGTTGGTCAGAAGGTCAAGCTTAATCCATTGGCGTCGTCAAATTACGTCTGGCGACGTCACTTCCGGCCAAACCGGAAATAGTCGGAAAATGCGTATTTTTGCCGTTCTTGACAAGTTTTTGGGTAACAAATGTCTCTAGGAGCATAAAAATTAAGTTTGCGTCCGTCGTCGTCACTTCCGGTCAGACCGGAAGTAGCGAAAAATGGCTTATTTTTGCATTAATTAACATAGCTTTAGATGATTTAAGCTATTTTTGGGCGTTATTTGGAATTTTTGTTAAAAATAAACTCTACTTCCGGTCAAACTGGACGGAAGACCTACTCGTTGCTTTGCAACGAGCTTTGCTCTAGGTATTATTAAGGTCTTCCGTCTTCAGCGGAAGACCTTCTTGTTATTCTTAGGTTTCTTTTTCACTTTTATTATTATTAGGGTCTTCCGTCTTCAGCGGAAGACCCTTCTATTATTCTTCGGTTTCTTTTTTACCTTTAATATTATTAAGGTCTTCCGTCTTCAGCGGAAGACCTTCTTGTTATTCTTCGGTTTCTTTTTCACTTTTATTATTGTTTTTTTTTCTTACCGATTTTGTGCACGCGATTTCTCGAAAACGGCTTGATGGATTTTCATGAAACTTTCAGGACTCATGTATCATCACTTGAACCTTATGCGTTTTTTTTCTTTTTTGATGACGTCACTTCCGGTATAAGATATTGCCGATTTTATGAATTTTAAAGGGCTGTGTTGTCCAGAGATTTTCTGAAAAATGAGTTGAGATAGAAACATGAAACTTTCAGGCATGATAGACCTATGTCTGTAGATGTGCCTTTCGTATTTGGCTTTTTCCGGAAACGCCGTACGTCGGCGGTCGCTATGGTCCGAAAAATGGTCTTTCATGAATTTGAAAAATTTAAACACTTTTTCAACAGTATCTTTTTACCTGTAAATATTTTATCAAAACATATAGAACAAAAGTTGTTAAGAATGTCACGATCTTTCAACGGATATCAACGATAAGGGGCTGGCCCCTTAAAATTAAGGGCCTAGAGGGGCCGAAAGTTTTTTCCTTATATATCAAAACGTATTGAGAATTTGTAATATTTTAAAGAAGCAAAGTTGTTCAAAATATTAAGCTTAATCTACTGGGGTCATTTAAAAACGTCCGGCGTCGTCACTTCCGGCCAAACCGGAAGTAGTCGGAAAATGCGTATTTTTGCCGTCCTTGACAAGTTTTTAGGTAACATATGACTCTGGGAGCATAAAAATTAATTTTCCGTCCGTCGTCGTCCCTTCCGGTCAAACCGGAAGTACCAAAAAATTGATTATTTTTGCATAAATTAACATAGCTTTAGAGGATTCAAACCATTTTGGTGCGTTATTTCTCATTTATGTTAAAAATGAAAGCTACTTCCGGTCAAACTCGACGGAAGACCTACTCGTTGCTTTGCAACGAGCTTTGCTCTAGTTATTATTTTTATTCTTTTTTCTTCTTACAAAATTTGTGCAGAAGATTTCTCGGAGATGGCTCGTTCGATTTGCTTCAAATTTTCACGGTCGATGCGTTGTCATCTGAAGTTAATTCCGGCAAATCATTTTTTTGAAATTCACTTCCGGTCGGAAGTTATCGCCCTTTGATCAAAATTTGGAGGACCTCCTTGTCTGTGATGGAACTCAAAAACGGCTCAAGCTAGAAAGGTGAAATTTTTAGTGATGATAGAGGACATGTTGCCACGTTGCAACATGGTCAGGATTTTTTCCGGAAGTGCCTAGTATGGAAGCTCGGTAGGGGTCAAAATTTAGGACACGTTTTATGAGTGATTTTTTGAGACATTTTGCATCATATCTTTGAAAATATAATTATTTTGTTATAACATATTGAACAACATTTGTGCAAAATATAAAAATCTTTAATATGATATCAAAAAAAATGTGCTGACTCATCAAATAAAGGGCTGAGAGGGGCCAACAGTTTTTATTGAATAACTCTTTTAAAATCAATATTTTGTTATACATTACTGAAGCAAAAATGTCAAGTTCAACAATGTACAAATATGTATTGTGATTTTTATGTCGTATGGTACATAATTAGGGGCCATAAGGGGCCAGAATGCTAAATCATTGATGCTTTATATCTCGAAAGGAAGAAATATTTTGATAAGCAATATTGAACAAAAGATGTTCAAAATCATGTTCTGAACAATATGCAACCTTTCATTTTTTGCTAAACATCCCCATTAAGGAGTTGAAGGGTTGGCCCCTAAATATTTCTTTTGCTAATAGCTCAAAAACTATACGGAATTTCTGAACAGTTGTTGAACACAAAATGTTCAAAATCTTAAGAGCTTTAAAATGAGATCCTGAAAAAGGGGCAGGGCACTCAAATTAGGGGCCAAGAGGGGCCAAAAGTCTTCAATCGATAACTCTTTATCAGTTAATATTTTGTAATACATTACTGAAGCAAAGATGTTTATCTCAACCATCTACAACTATACATTATGATTTTTATGTCGTATGTTACATAATTAGGGGCCACAAGGGGCCAGAATGCTAAATCTTTGACACTTTATATCTCGAAAGGGAGAAATATTTTGATAAGCAATATTGAACAAAAGATGTTTAAAATAATGTTCTGAACAATATGCAACCTTTCATTTTTTGCTAAACGTCCCCATTAGGGAGTTGAAGGGTTGACCCCTAAATATTTCTTTTGCTAATAGCTCAAAAACTATACGGAATTTCTGAACAGTTGTTGAACAAAAAATGTTCAAAATCTTAACATCGTTAAGATGAGATCCTAAAAAAGGGGCTGGGCACTCGAATTAGGGGCCAAGAGGGGCCAAAAGTCTTCAATCGATAACTTTTTATCAGTTAATATTTTGTAATACATTACTGAAGCAAAGATGTCTATCTCAACCATCTACAACTATATATTATAATTTTTATGCCGTATGTTACATAATTAGGGGCCACAAGGGGCCAGAATGCTAAATCTTTGATGCTTTATATCTCGAAAGGAAGAAATATTTTGATAAGCAGTATTGAACAAAAGATGTTCAAAATAATGTTCTGAACATATGCAACCTTTCATTTTTTGCTAAACGTCCCCATTAAGGAGTTGAACGGTTGGCCCCTAAATATTTCTTTTGCTAATAGCTCAAAAAACGAAAAGAATTTCTGAACAGTTGTTGAACAAAAAGTGATCAAAATCCCTAGAGCTTTAAGATGATATGAAGAAAAAGGGCTGTTTCCTAAAATTAGGGGCCGTTAGGGGCCAAAAGCCGATTTTTAAAGTCTTTAATGTTCAATGTCTCTTTACAGATTGTGGTAAATCATTATTTTAGAATGAAAATCTCAATCAAAATCTTATCTCATCTTATCAAGAATCGGACGGAAGATCCACTCGTTGCTCGCAACGAGATCGTATCTAGTTATTGTTTTTTTTCTTACCGATTTTGTGCACGCGATTTCTCGAAAACGGCTCGATGGATTCCCATGAAACTTTCAGGACTTATGTAACATCACTTGAACCTTATGCGTTTTTTTCTGTTTTGATGACGTCACTTCCGGTCCGAAGTTATCAGCACTTTATTGATTTTTTAAGGGTCAGTTTGTCCGCACGGTTTCTCCCAAATGACTTTAGATAGACACGTGATACTTTCAGGTGTAGTAGACCTATGTCTGTAGATTTGTGGAATGTATTTTATTTTTACCGGAAGTGCTGCACGTCGGCGCTCGGTATGGCCCGAAAAAAGGCCTATCGCGAATTTCAAAATTTTTAGCACTTTTTCTACGATATCTTTTTACCTGGAAATATTTTGTTAAAACATATACAACAAAAGAAGTGTAGAATTTTAAGTTCTTCCAAATGATATCTCGAAAAAAGGGCTGGCCCCTAAAATAAGGGGCCTACAGGGGCCGAAAGTTTTTACTTTATATCTCAAAAAGTATTGAGAATTTGTAATACGTCCATGAAGCAAAGTTGTTCAAAATGTCAAGCTTAATCTTATGCAGTCGTCAAAATACGTCTGTCGACGTCATTTCCGGCCAAACCGGAAGTAATCGAAAAACGCGTATTTTTACCGTTCTTGAAAAATTTTTGGGTAACATCTGTCACTGGGAGCATAAAAATTAATTTTCTATCGGTCGTCAACACTTCCGTTCACACCGGAAGTAGCATAAACTTCCGGTCAAACAGGACGGAAGACCTACTCGTTGCTTTGCAACGAGCTTTGCTCTAGTTATTATTATTGTTTTTTTTTCTTACCGATTTTGTGCACGCGATTTCTCGAAAACGGCTCGATGGATTCCCATGAAACTTTCTTATGTAACATTGCTTGAACCTTATGCGTTTTTTTTTTCTGTTTTGATGACGTCACTTCCGGTCCGGGGTTATCAGCGTTTTAATGATTTTTAAAGGGTCAGTTTGTCCGCACGATTTCTCCTAAACGGCTTTAGATAGACATATGATACTTTCAGGTATGGTAGACCTATGTCTAGATTTGCGGAATGTATTTCATTTTTATCGGAAGTGCCGCACGTCGGCGCTCGCTATGGCCCGAAAATAGACGTATCGCGAATTTCAAAATTTTTAACACCTTTTCTACGATAGCTTTTTACATGGAAATATTTTGTTAAAACATATAGAACAAAAGAAGTGTAGAATTTCAAGATCTTTCGACTGATATCTCGTTAAAAGGGCTGGGCCCTAAAATTAAGGGCCTAGAGGGTCCGAAACTTTTTTCTTTATATCTCAAAAGGTATTGAGAATTTGTAATATGTCAAAGAAGCAAAGTTGTTCAAAATGTCAAGCTTAATCTATCGGGTTCGTCAAATACGTCCGGCGTCGTCACTTCCGGTCAAACCGGAAGTAGTCGGAAAACGCGTATTTTTGCATTTCTCGACAAGTTTTTGGGTAACATATGTCTCTGGGAGCATAAAAATTAATTTTTCGTCCGTCGTCGTCACTTCTGGTCAAACCGGAAGTAGCCAAAAATAGCTTATTTTTGCATTAATTAACATAGCTTTAGAGGAGTCTAACCATTTTTAGGCGTTATTTCTCATTTTTGTTAAAAATGAAAGCTACTTCCGGTCAAACAGGACGGAAGACCTACTCGTTGCTTTGCAACGAGCTTTGCTCTAGTTATTATTCTTTTTTTTCTTACCGATTTTGTGCACGCAATTTCTCGAAAACGGCTCGATGGATTTCAACGAAACTTTCAGGACTTATGTAACATTACTTGAACCTTATGCATTTTTTTCCGTTTTGATGACGTCACTTCCGGTTTGGAAATATTGCCAATTTTATGAATTTTAAAGGGCCAGGTTGTCTCCAGACTTTCTCAATAATGGCTCTAGATAGAAACATGAAACTTTCAGGTATGATAGACCAAAGTCTATAGATATGCGTAACGTCTTTCGTTTTTACCGGAAGTGCAGTACGTCGGCGCTGGCTATGGCTCGAAAAATGACAAATCGCTAATTTTTCTACGATATCTTTTTACCTGTAAATATTTTGTTAAAACATATTGAACAAAAGAAGTGTAAAATTTCAAGATCTTTCAAATGATATCTTTAAAAAAGGGCTGGCCCCTAAATTTAAGGGCCTAGAGGGGCCGAAAGTTTTTCTTTCATAAGTCAAAAAGTATTAAGAATTTGTAAGAGGTCAAAGAAGCAAAGTTGTTCAAAATGTCAAGCTAAATCTACTGGCGTCGTCAAAATACGTCATTCGTCGTCACTTCCGGCCAAACCGGAAGTGGTCGGAAAACGCGTTTTTTGCCGTTCTTGACAGGTTTTTGGGTTACATATGTCTCTGGGAGCATAAGAAATAGTTTTTCCGTCCGTCGTAGTCACTTCCGGTCAAACCGGAAGTAGCAAAAAATGGCTCATTTTGAAGGTTTTGATGCAAAATTGAAATTATAAAGTCACTGGAGACTTTTTAGATCATTGCTTTCTTTTGTTCTGTCACTTCCGGTCTAAACTGGACGGAAGACCTACTCGTTGCATTGCAACGAGCTTTGCTCTAGTTATTCTTTTTTTTTGTTTTCTTTTAGACGCCAACTTTGAGGCCTCATATCTCACTCATTTCTCAATGGATTTTGCTCAAATTTTCAGACATTATAGACGGTAATAAACTCTTTCAGAAAGCTGTCTAAAATTTCAAAAATTCACTTCCGGTTTTGAGTTATTTCCCTTTAAACGAAAAATTATAGGCTTTAATTTCCAGACAAAGGCTCAGAGACCACTAGAGCTGGAGCAGAAATTTTACTGGTTTTAGATAACAGAAGGATTGAAGTTGTGCACATCGGTTTTTGTTTTTCGATTTCTGTATTCAAAATGGCGCTATATAGGGGTCAAAAAATAGAACGCCTAAAAGAGCGAAAATTTACACATATTTTCCTTTTTATCTTGAAAACTAAAAATATTTTGTTAAGACATGTTGAACAAAAGTTGTGCATAATTGCAAGGGCGTTCATATAATACTATTCAAAAGGGGCTGGCCCCTATGATTAGGGATTTAGGGAGCGTGAAAGTTTTTGCTTTATAACTCAAAAACGGTAAATATTTCGATCTGGATTATACAAACAAAATTGTTCTTTGACACCTTTTTGATCTGATGAGAATGTTTATTTGTTCGAATATACCGGGGATATTGCGTAACACGAAGTAGAAAGCAGGTCAGGTAAACAGGTAGCGTTTTTCAATCGGAAAGAAAATCAGACCTCTTCATGTGTATAATTTACACAAACTTCCTATCAATAATATACCCTATGGTATTTAATGTTAAATTTCTACTAAAAAGGTCTTTATACATGCTTTACGGTTCATTATTAAATTATTTATATAACAATTAGTTTTTCTTTTTTATGTATTATTAATTAGTTTTATAGTGAACACGTCTTCATCGGAATATATTAAATCTATCTTTCTACGTTAAATATAATTATAAGTAATTGTAAGCTTTATTAATCGAATAATTCACGATCATTTAGTTGATCTCCACGTTCGCCAGCCTAGATGTTTGTAACAGTTGTGTAATCAAACGTGCCAATCCCACGCTGCCGATCGGGGTCACTTGTGTACCAGCCACCTGTTGTCGTAAACAAAGCAAGTGTCTGTGATCGTGATTAAAATCCATTGTGTACAAAGACCTATCAATTAATAGAAAATTGTGTTTTTAATTAATTGAATCAATAAGAATACGTCATCGATCTTACATTAAATCGCAATTCCTAACACTGGTGCATAAAATCATTTTGAATTTTGATAACTTTCTTTGGCCTGTTCACGCAAAATTATTTCTCTATTCCGTGTTAATGTATGTTATCAAAATTGTAATTGAAAAGGGGCTTCGGCAAATAATTATAATTAGTGACGGAAGTCTTGAGATAGGTAATGTACTATATGTACGTTTTATTTTTACCATCACTCTTTTGTTTCTCCATTATTTTTTAACGTGCGTGGCCACAGAGAGCCGCAGGCATGTCGAATGTTAAAAACATCGTGTACTCCAACAGTGGAAATTGGCTTTGAAATCATGTCGCCTTTTTCAAATTACTGAATGACGGGTATTTTTTTTTTTAGGTTTATAAATCCGTAAGATTTAAACGTGTAAAATTTCACATAATTTATAAAACGGCTCGTATAATTTTTTAACATGGTATGTGTAAAAGTAATGCTTATTGCTACTAAGCTCACTCCATGGAGGTTATATAATTAGTATACTGTTAGTATTTTGAACACTTTTAAGCCAATCATCAATTGGGATCATACAGGTAAATCTCAATTAACTTGTATATAAATTATACAAACATTTTCAATTAATTTATCAGTTAGACCTACCTGGTTACTCTTTTTTTAGTATTTTTTTAGAGACGCATAACTTCTGATAATGACATATAATTACAGCTCTTCCAATTAAATGTATACCCGTGTTTTCAATCTTGGACACTTTCTTCTGCTTCATATGCTTTGAATAAAACTTCGACCTCTTAATACGATGTACTTAATTAAATACTTTCACTTCAATTATGTTAGTTTGAGTTGTCTCTCTTTGTTTTCGGTAAATATACCAGACATGCACGTGTGCCTAGCTATGTTTCTAAAAAAAACATGAATAAATGAAGGGCACATTGCTCATGTATATAAAGGTTATTTAAAAAAAATTATACCATGCGCGGATCTAGAGGGGGGTCGGGGGGTCAGGACCCCCCCCCCCCCCTGGAATTTACCAGGTTAAAAATATACATACTAAAACAAGGAAAAAGTTACCATGGACCCCCTTGGAAAACGCAGACCCCCTGGACTATATGTGTAAAATGGGTATGAAAAGTTAAAGAAGAGAAGAAGTCACCACTAACCCCTCCCCCCTTTACGAAATAGGTTTTTGACGTTAGGGGGAGTGTTACTTTACGTTTTTTTTTTTTTTTTTTTTTCAAGAAATTTCCCCCCGGGGGGGGGTTTTTTTTTTGACTTGAGGTGGACCCCCCCCCCCCCCCCCCCCCCCCCCCGGAAAAAAATTCTGGATCTGCGCCTGTATACAATTCATTATGTAATTTGTTTGCATTGTTTATATTGTTATATCAAATTAACATGTGTTTAATAACTCTCTCACTCTCTCTTTCTTTCTCTCTCTTACAAGTTACATAGGGTTTTTGGACACGTTATTTGTACACGTAAATGCATTCAATGTGATCTGGAATTTTATGTCTGATGTTTTGAATTTTTACGGACATATTCAATTCGTAAAAGATCAACGTATAAAAATTTAAATCACCTTTTTTGACCCAAATTGGTAAAAATATACAGCAGTAAAAATTACCCGTTATATGGTATTTTATTTCACTCTATCTCATATTTGTTTTAATCAATCGTATTTGCTTGTGCATTTAATAATTTCAAGTTTTATGCCTAATGAAATCAGGTGCTTTGATCCTTTTCATGCCAGCACCTACCCCGACACAAGACCTTGATTTATCCGGTCTCATCCATAGGATCGGTCTCCACGCATCATTTCACAAGTCTCCAAATTTCAAATAAAACATTCTCATTGAAACTTTGATGCTTCCACATGAAAATGGCCGGGCATATATTGTTTGTCATGTACGTCTTCCATTTTCCGTCTGTCCCTCTTCCCCGCTTTGCGTTTACCTCAGTTCAGAGCTCAATTTCAAAGAAACTATTCAATTTTTTTTTATATTAAACGTCCTATGCTGATAAACATTGATGAGAGCTATTTTCCTGCATCAACATATTTTAACTTTGACCTTTCCTTTGAACTTAATCTCACCTTTTATGAATTCTGTCTAAAGAGACCATTCAAGATAGTATCATCAAACTTCATGTGCCGATATGTACTGATATGTGCTGATACATGCTATAGGCTACACGTTTGTAACTGCATCAACATTTTGTTTTACCTCTCCTTTGACCTTAACCTAGTAACTTTTCTCAGGTTAGTGTTTAACTCAGAAACATACCATTCAAGACTATAAGTATTCTTTTACTTCTTATGGTGATACATGCATTTTTTTTTTACTTTGACCTCTCCTTTCACCTTGATCTTACCTTACCTAATTCATTGAGTATTAAGCTCAGTTTTGAAGAAAGCATTTATATTTTTACTCAACTTCATATGCTGATACACTGTACACACTTATGAGAGCTATCCAAACCTTTGTGTATAACAGATGCTCTAACCACTGTGCCAAACGGGGACCTTCAGTTTTGAAGAATCCATTCAAGACATTTTTATCAAACTTTAGTATCCTGATACAGTTTGATCTTGCACTTTCCTGTGACCTTGACCTCACTTGTCTTTAATTTGCAATTTGCATAGTATTAAAGAAACCATTTGAGATATTTTATTGTAAGCTTATGCCTATATGCATTATCTGAACGGAATTTCCATTTTTAAGATTTCAATGTTTAAGAAACTATTCAAGATATTCTCAACAAACGTCATACACTCATATTTCTAAATAAATCATCATGTAAATCATAGTTCTGAACCTAATAAATTCTTTCGATTCGATATATGCTCAAAAAAAATTTGACTGAACATATCCAGTCTTTTGGACGAGTCACTGTTACTGACAGAGAAACTTTAAATTCTCAACCGTATTTGTACCAGTGAAACATTGCTCATATAATGCAGGGTGGGGCATGACCTTGTCTCAAGTTCTAGGTCACTTAAGATAAGATGTTTTGGTTGGATATGAACTAAAAGAATATCTAAAAAAAACATATGTGAACTTTTCCACTCGGTAACACGCAGAGTATGTATTTTTATAACAGAGTTTGTCTTTGCTTGTTGCAAGGTCATTTAGAAAGTTCAAGGTCATGCACATAACATTCTTTTACAGTCTTTTTCCTGGCGAAACATTGTAAGTTGCTTCCTCAACAAGCCTTTGGGTTGCTTACTTAAATAATTTTAGAATGGTTTGACCTAGACTCAAGGTTACGTCTTCCTTTCCGTAGCTCCAACGGAAGACCTATTCGTTGCTTTGCAACGAGCTCGGCTCTAGTTTCTTTGATAATTCAATTTGAACTAGAGGCACTGTGAGCAATGAGCTCACTAAATGATATCCCCCGCCTCCATATACTAGTAGTTTTAATGGCAAATTCCATGTTTTGCTGTGGCCAGAAAACCAAAAATATGTCTCGGATCAAAATGTAAAATAAAAGGTGCACAATGACAATATGTAATAAAGATTCTGTGAAAGTTTCATCAAATTTCATTCAGTGGTATGAGAGGAGTTGCGGATAAGAGATGGGTACCCCAAAGCGTAACAGACAGACGGAAGGACAGACGGACGGAATGAACGATTACTATATACCCTCCTGCTTTTCAAGCGGGGGTATAACAAATCGAGCGCACGTCTGCACATACTCTTATGTATTTTTTGACATGAAGTGTAGATTGATAAAATGAACGAAATGATTTGCATTTTGTCCTCTTTTTTTCTAAAGATAACACACAAGCTCATTAGTTAGTGCTGTCACAGGCACAACCCCCCCCCCCCCCCCCCCCCCCCAATCGTGCTTTGATTTATTTGAAAAATTCAGATTTATATTATAATTTATACTAACATAGATTATGAAGTTGTTCTTTGAGTACATTTAAAAAGCACATATATAAACAATATATAAACAATTATAACACTGTAAAAACTGCTAATTTATTTATTTTTTTAATTCTGAGAAAAAAAATCATTGCGACAGTGTCAAATTTTAGATTTTAATTTTCTTATTAATAAATCTGCTTTGAATGAACATATTTTAGTTTATTTAAGCTATATAAACAAAAACATGGCATGGGCCTTGTTTACATAGATATCTATCAAAGATTTGGAGCTTTAAATATGTCTTGTGTCTCTACAACGGAAATTGAAACTTTTGATAATCATTAAAAATAAGTATTTGCAAACATAATTTAAAATTGGAAAAATATATTTGAAAATTTTTAGCTGAAACTGTGTCCATGTCCCTTTAAAGAAATGAGAGCACATTAGATCTTTGATTATTGGATGATTAACATCTTTGATATGCTATGATCCCGAAAAGGATTTTTAACCTCATTAAAACAATTTTTCTTTTATTCTTAAGTTGAAATACGTTTAACGTTTGTACTTTATTATTTCTATATTTATTTTATTTATCTAAAGAAAATACAGATTATATTTTCATATAGATACTAGATATTTTTTCTCTGTATGTATATGTTCATATTCAAATAGATACAATGAGTTCGTGTGTGACTCAACATGAATCTTATTAACATATTGTCATATCATTTCGATTGTCTGTTTAATCCTTCAAATAATAAACTGTCAACAACGTTACTGTTACCGAAAGGGGAGAGGTTTGGACAAGGTGACATTATCCAGTTATGACCAAAACCAAAACGTTTTAAATCCCGTAAAGCTTCAAATAATAAACCTACATAAAGTACAGAAAAAAGGTCACAAATAGAAATTTGATCCCTGTTTCCTTTGTGCTTTCGGAAAGATGTCAACAAAGTTATGCTAATATTTTGTTATAGCAAGGGTTTTAATGCAATGGCCGATTTTATGTCACCTAACAAGGATTTGAACAATTTGTTTGGGTGTAGAATGTCATTACGTAAACACAAACGTCATAAAATATATTCAAAAAGTATTTAAACAATTTTTTGAAGAAAAAAAAAACAACTATCCAAAATATTGTAGCATTGTTAAAGGTAGTATTATTCTGGAGTTATCATCCAAATATATTATTTTCCTGGTAAGGAGTCCATGTATTCTTTTATTTACAGCCATAATTATTTGAAAGTGCAAAACATAAATTGAACAATTTTATCATTTAATTTTTCAAAGGTTTAATATTATACATGTAGGTTGGAGTAAGATGTTTATAAATGAGCTTATCCTTTGTTTTTTCTTGTATTTCTTTAAAAGTATTCAGTTGATATTTATTCTTTTTTTTTCAATCCTGTAGGCAAGGAGACCAGACTGATGACCATGCTATCGAGTGAGACTAGTATCATTATTGTCTACTTAGTTTTCTTTCTGTACAAAACTGGAGAGTCCATGCTGGATGCAACAACTCGACCATATTTGCTCCGAGCAGCATGTAACGAGATATTTGAGGACACAAATAATAAATCTATATGTATGAATTTTAACAAAAACCCTGAAATGCAAGATATGGTGCAGAAAAAATCTGGAAATTATCTAATTTATTATAGACTTCTGTTAAATCTACCTGCCATTGTTATAGCGTTATTCTCTGGATCGTATAGCGATCGGTATGGAAGAAAAACTCTTATTCTCTTTCCAAGTGTTGGAAGCATGATTGCGGTGTTTTTATATTTTGCTAGTAATATGGTGCCGAAGTACAGGATACTTCTGATCCTTGTCGGTTCTGCTGTACAAGGACTGTTCGGGAAAAGTTCCTTGATAACTACTGCAGTCAACAGCCTCGTGTTCGATTTATCCGAAGAGAAAAATCGCACAAAGAATTTCGGTAGACTGTTGGCCATGAACATGTTTGGTTTGACCACAGGAGCGCTGTTTTCTGGAGTATTTCAGGATGTTCTTGACGTTAAAGCTGCCTTTGGGTCAGTTGTTGTTCTTCATGGAACTGCTATTCTCATCACTGCTATCTTTATTGGTGAAGTAAATGAGGAAAAGGACAAATCGAAGAACAAAGACACAGAGGACAGGGAGTCCGCATGCGCAGTATGTGAAGTGATACGTCCCTCAAGCATCAAGGAAACGTTTGCAGTAATATACAAATCGCGTTCCGGCAAGAAAAGACACATTATCGTTCTATTACTTGTTTTATCTGTGATCATTCAAACCTGCAAAGTTGGGGAAATGGACGTTAAACTTATGTTCGTGACCAGAAGTCCTCTGAGCTGGCCCAAGTCTTGGTACGGGTATCTTCTGTCTCTAGATTATGCCGTAATAGGAGTGTGTTTACTACTGCTTATGCCTATGTTTTCTAACCAGTTCAAGTTTCTAGATGTCACAATTATGATGCTTGGAATCGGATCTCAGATAGCTCATTTGACACTAGTAGGAGTCAGTGATAAATCGTGGATGGTTTTCGCGTCCGTTGCTGTTGGGGCGTTTAAAGGTATGATCATATCTGCTTTACGCTCAATAATCAGTAAAAGTGTTCATGCTGATGAAGTGGGGAAAATGTTTTCTCTGATCACATGCGGAGAGACGCTGTCTAAATTCCTAGGAACTTTAATATTTGTTAATATCTACAGCACATCTGCTCACATATTTCCCGGTATAGTGTTCTTTGTAGAAGCCGCTACCTTCATTATCATATTAGTTATTTTAATTGCTATGTATAGACATCTGCATGGCTTTAATGAATTAACGAACGATCAAGTGTTCCATGGAAACGATTTTAAACAATCAATAACCAAAGAAGAACCAAATGCTCCAAAATTCAACGTACAGTGTACTAGTATTTCACTACAACCTAACCATCAAATCAAAGATGTCAACGATAAAACCTCAAATGACAATACTATGCTCTATATCTAATAAATATATAAACCAATAAATGAAACTGTCAAAGCACTATATACTCGTATGTACTTCAGTTTTTGTTATACAATACCTAGCAGTCAGGTCCTGCTGAGTACTACATGTACAATACCTAGCAGACAGGTCCTGCTGAGTACTACATGTACAAAACCTAGCAGACAGGTCCTGCTGAGTACTACATGTACTAGGTACGTGATCCTGGTTCCATTTAAGATACTCGGTACTTGTCATCCGATTTATAACTGGTTTCGAATTTCTTTTAAGGTTCATTGATACACTGATAACAGAGATAAATCTTAATGCCATCAAAATCTATTATTCCTTTACAACTTTGCCAAGTCGAAGTGTCTTTTTATGCCCCCGTAAACGAAGTTTCGGGGGTATATAGTTTTTGTCGTGTCTGTCTGTCTGTCTCTCTGGATTGTCCTACTTGTCCGCAAAAAAACTTTAACCTTGGCCATAACTTTTGATTTGTTGGAGCTATGACTTTCATATTTCATATATGTATTCCTTGTGACAAGACCTTTGTTTGGGTACCACCAAATTTGACCTTTTGACCTTGACCTTGGAGTTTGACCCACTTTTACATGAAAATTTTAAAATTTTACTCTGGCATATCTTTTGAACAGTAGACACCAGGGTATTTATACTTCACATATGTAATGTTTGTTAAAAACCTTTCACTGTCAACAACCTTGACCCTTTGACCTTGACCTTGTAGATTTTGGTACTTGTGAGAAAACTTTAACCTTGGCCACAACTTTTGAACAGTAAGGGATAGGGCTTTCATACTTCATATATGTAATCCTTGTGAGAAGACCCTTCATTGGATACGAAGATCCTTGACCCTTTGACCTTGACCTTTGAGATTGACCTACTTTAAAAAAGCAAACCTTGACCATAACTTTTAAAGACTAAGGCTAGTGCTTTCATACTTTACATATTTGATCCTTATGACAAGACCTTTCATTTGATAACAATAACTTTGACCCTTTGACCTTGACCTTGGAGTTTGACCTACTTTAAAAATACAACATTGACCATAATTTTTAAAGGGTTCGGGCTAGGGCATTCATACTTCACAAATTTTATCCTTGTGGCAATACCTTTCTGAGAATACCCTACTTTTGGTACCAATTAATTAAATTTGCATTTAAGAAAAGCTTAATCTTTGCTGTGTTGCCATACGGGGGCATCAGTGTTTTACAAACACATCTTGTTTTTTTAGAAATTGTTCACACTTAGAGCATGCTCTTGCGTATCGAATCAATTGAGATGTATACACTCCGTATGCAGATGATGAAGGTATATTGCTGCATAAGTAAGGGAAGTTGACGATAGAAAAGTCAAGGTTATCATGTTTATCATATAGCTTGGTTGTTAGTTATGATATAGTGAAAATGTACGTCAGATTTGTAGGAGGGCATTTCTCAACGTAGTATTACCCGTTATAGGAAGGATTTTATACTGTCGAAAAATGATCTCTCTTGAAAAATATTGACCCAGGGTCATTTATAACGTAGAAATTCGATCCTTCGGTCAATATTCTACAGGGTCACTTTTCTTTGTTGCAACAGCGACAATGAAACATAACAATGCTAACTATGAGTTATTTAGCTTCTTAAAAAGGTTAGTAGGGGAAATTCTGGAAATTTCAAAAAATACACCCGAATAATCCAAAACCTAGGACTTGAGTGATTGACAAAGATGAATGCTGTTAGCATGTAGAAGGGCTTCGATCTTTATTCTTTAAATTTGGTTATTGAACAAGAACAAACATGTTCATATCTATATCAGGTTTTTATTTATGGTCATATAGTGAATTTCGTACATGACAAAATAACGACCAATCTTCGTTTGCGTTTCATCTCCAGTAAACAGTCCTATACCATAGGTACAAGGACTCCACCTGGTGATTTTTTTGTCGTAGCTGGCGCTTTTGTCGTTGTTGGTGCATTTGTCGTTGCTGGTGCTTTTGTCGTTGTTATGTTTCTTGGTGTGGGTATTGGTAATTCATCATATTCAACGTCACACAACTCTATTTGAAATTTGTACTCGTCCGCTGGATCTACGCCGCTAAAAACGAAAAAAAAAGAAAGAAAGAGGAATGATATGCGGATAAAATAAAGGTAAAATAAAAGTATAAAGTCTCTTTTTGTTTATGTATTTTATGTTATTAATTCAAATTTGATACCCACACAATTAGCTTTCTCAGGACTTTATCGAAGTGCATGATGTCAATATTTCTTCTGTAAGAGAACACATTACGTATCCTTTCACATTTAACGAGTCGTTGTCCTGTAAAATGAATTTCATTTCTTATTTTAAAAAAAGAGTA
Organism: Saccostrea cuccullata; assembly: GCF_032062105.1. Lineage (NCBI taxonomy): Eukaryota > Metazoa > Mollusca > Bivalvia > Ostreida > Ostreidae > Saccostrea > Saccostrea cuccullata. The sequence goes on along the minus strand of NW_026926650.1, from coordinate 1,266 downwards.
AATAGCAAATATAAACCCCGGAAAACGTATTCATTTACATTTATAACAGTCACACTATTTCTAATTTCACTTATATGTTAACCTTGTTCATTTTTTTTTAGATAAGAACAATATAATTACCTTGTTTTTCGCAGCACTCAGCTATCCTCTTTGGATAGCCGCCCTGTAAATGATAGTGTTCACCAAATAGGGAGCAGTCGATTCCATTAGTGGCATCTGTCACAAAAAGTAAGGTAATGTAATAATATAATGTATGTTGGGTATAAAAACGCTTAAATATCATTCACTGGACCTTTTCACACATAAAAAAATAATAAATCCCCCCCCCCCCATCTCTTTCTACGACTTATCTCTCTATTACATTATTTTATAATTTTATGATAAAATTCTAAATAATTATTTCAGAAAAAAAAAATATCTTTATAAAAAAAAAATTACAGTGTCGAAATTTTAGTCGTAGTCGTACGCGTTGGGCCACAGGAATATGAAACATATATGGCGATAACAAACAGTATTCAAAAAGGTTTATCCTTTTGTAAAATTTGGATAAAATTCTCGACAAATTTGTAATCTGATATGACATATAAATACTTGCATTAAAATTTGTAATTTATGGAAAGCCGTAGGGTACCCCCACATTATTATTATTTTTTCCTATATAATTATACCAAAAATAATTATCTCATCCCAAACTGAAAATCTTGTTTTTTACAACATTATTATTATTTTCCTGCAATAATTATAATGTTGTCTGTTAAACTGTACACATTATTTTATTTTCCCCAATTATCATTATTTACACTTTACAATGATAATCTTGCCAGTCAATGTGGACACGATATTTTAAAAAAAAAAAAAAAAAAAAAAAAAAATTAATATATTTTTTTATTATTATTTTTATTTTGTACACATTTTTTTTTTTATTTTACTTCAAGATCATAATTATTCTTATTTCATCATTTTATAACAGTGCATCCCTGTAATAACAATGTAGTGATTGAAAATAAAAAAAAATAAAATAAAAAAAAAACTCTTAAAACAATTATTTCCGAAATCTTCGTTATATATAACGTTAATCTCTGCAACAATAATAATGATGTAAACGGGACTTTGTTTTTATTTTCCACAGGAAAGATAACTTCTTTTTTAGTGACAGTAACGAAAACTCTGTCCCCTTCTCCACAATAATTATAAGATTGTGACTGCCTACATTATTTGAAGCGTGAAGATTTTATTATTTCTAGCGTGACGGACACAAACGTTTAA
>NW_026926649.1:0-28071 GCF_032062105.1 Saccostrea cuccullata | reverse complement strand
TTAAATTAGAAATATGAGGTATATGCATAAATGATAATTACCTTCATATCCATTAAATACCTATCTACAAATTAAAACAGTCCTGCTTCGTAAGTCAGAACATATAATCACAATGTTACCTGTACTTGTAAGAAAAGAATATATCTACCAAGAAGAGTTATATTTCTTGAAATATTTTGTCTATGGAAAAATGTGTGTAATACTTACTAAGAGATTTTACATATGGTACATAATACATAGCTGTCTTTTAAAAATTGTGAATAAAAAATAAAACTGCGTAAATTTGTACAGATTTTAAAAAAACACTAATTCTAAATTTTTTCATGTCAAATATAATTAAACAAAATACGAAAAATATAGCAAAAAGGAACTATAGGACCATTTGTCTGACTTGTGTTGGGTTTGAATGACTAGACATTTGGACTCTCTGGCGAGATGTGCTGAATCTAACATTAGACAGCTTATATTTTACACCAAAAGATTTTTAAAAATACCATTCGAAATAGTTTTAATGAAATATATGGAGATAACGAACAAAATTCAAGATCAAAAGTCCATAAAACAATACAAAATAGGAGCAGAGAAAACACGGACCTCCAAAACATCAGAGTAGGGACCAGGTGCCATGGAGGAGTGAGCATCCCCTTTCGCCCTGTCACGTCATGATCGGGAAATATCCGTCGTCAATCCAGTGTATAAATAATGGCCTAACAATTAGTATGTAAAACGTCAGTCAACATTTGACTCAATGATAAATTATATTTACTGACAATGTCATCGACATTATAAATATAAGTTATTCAAATTCATCTATTTAGAAAAACAAAATAAAGTAAAAATTATTAATTTTATATTCATCAGTAAAATCAAATCAGTTATGGTTAAACGTTGATATCATAATTAACCTACAAACTTGTCAAGTACGGTGACCTTTAATCAGTGGAGAAATTATATGGGGTCATCTCAGGTAATTTATATGTAAATGGCGTATCATGTTTGCAAAGATAAAAACTAGGTACGGAATTCGAAGTCATTGATTAGCACAAAGTGCATCTTCTGAATTGACCTCTTAGGATATTCACTGCCTAACAATTTTAAAAGTGTTTGGGGAAGTGAGCTAGTTTATACTTAACCCTTGACTAGTATCTGTATTCATTGCTGGTAAAAATGTTTTTTAAAGTTTTATCAATGATCAAAAGTATACTATTCTCAATTGTTGGATTTATAATAAATTATTGATACATGAACCATATGAAGATATCGAACAGTATTCAAGACCAAAAGTCCATAAACAATACAAAATAGGAGAAGAGCAAACACGGACCTCCGAAATATCAGAGGTGGCATCAGGTACCATGTGTATGAATAATTAGAACACTGCTTCGGGTAAACAAGATCATTATAACTATACCAGATACATCATATAAACTGTATAGACATCACTAATCCTGTATTTGATCACTTAAAGAGAAATCAGCTGTCAAGTTTATAAAAATACATGTTCAAGAATTGAAAAAAAAAACAAATTTTGGAAGTATTAATTTTTGATCGACTGAAACATAAATTTTTCAAATAAGTTTTTTAAATGAACAATTAATGAATTTTCCACAAATAATGAAAAATAATTGCACTTAAATTTCGGCCTCCGCTGAGAAGTCACTCATTATTACCGCAACAAGAGAGTTTTACTCACTAGAAAATCTATAAGATATTCATTGACGAAGAAAAAACTGCGTAGTAAGAAGTCATGATGCCGCAAGTAAAAACACTTGACACGTGATCTGTAAATAAAATGAGCAGATAAAAAGGTTAAATACGCAGTTTATCATTCATTTGGATTTAGATTAAGTAAACTACTCAAATAATTGTACTCTTGAACGTGTGCACAAGAGTCACAAAAGGTATGTGTTTAAGAAAATTATTAAGTTATCTTTTTTGTCCTGTCTTTAATTTTTTTATTCTTTCTCTTAAAAAAACACCTTTAGAATACAAAATATAAATAAACTGAAACTTAAAGGCTTTAGATTGATATCGTGAGACAATAAAAAAAATAATAAATAATGTACTAGTACTCCTTGAAATGAAAATGAAAATAAATTACAGAAATCGTTAAAATATTTGTCGAACATACCGGTATGACTCAGAAAAATAATTCAATTATGTTTTTAATCTAACTGTTTTAATTCAAATTTTAAAGTCTATTTCAAAGGTTTATTAAAATAAATCTTATTCGAAATATTGTTCTTTAAATTCATATTTCTATTTCAGTATTTCTGTTATTAAGTTGCCTCCTAAAACCAACCGCAACTCGACACATCAAAATTATATTGCTCTCTATCATTGTATCTTTCTGTCTGTCTGTTTCTCCGCAAAATCTTCAGCCTTGTCCACTACTATTGATTTTTGTAACCTTAATATTTATATGTCGCATTTTATTCTTTATTGCAAGACCTCGACCTCTCTTTAGAAATTAACAAATCTGATATTGACCTCGAAGGTTGAACTCTTTCTTCCGAAAAATTTTGAATGGTGTGGTACAAACTTGATATGATCAATTTTTCTCTGCACCACTTTTGCTAAACATTTTCTTATCCTTAATAGTGATGATTTTTTGTTTGTAGATTTTTCTATCATCTTTTCTCCATTACTTTTGGATGAACGTTGTCAAACTATATGTTTTTTTTAAATCAATAATTTGTAAATTTGGTGGGGTGATATGCATGTGCCACTGATTTTGTTTCTAATAATTCCTTTTATTTTCTTGCTGTATGTCATGTAGTTTTTAATTTATAAATCTGATAAAATATTTAATAGTTTCACCATTTAATGCAGTTTTTGATATACATGTAATATTTATACCTACCATGTCTATAAATATATAAATCTGAATATGTGTTTTTACAAATACAAAGTAAAGATTTTTTATTTAAACTTCAGTTATATGTAATGGATTTTTTAAACCGTACAGTAAAAGCTACACAACCAAGTTCTTATGCATATCTGCCTATGAATGACACCTCACTTGAAAGGTTAAAATTTGAGTCAGAGCGTGACCTTACAAGTTTGATACATAAAATGTGAATTATTTTTATAACTACGTAGTAATAGGCCACTGATGTACGTTGTTTACGTTGTTTTATTGGGACCTCGAATGAAAAGCTTGAGTCAGCGCGTAACCTTAGAAGCTTGATACTACGCATATAAGGTGAAATATGTTATAGCCTCGTAATCTAACGGGTCATGAAATTAAATCCAACGCGCTTACCGACAGTGCAATGCGAACATCTGAAATAGCTGTATTTTTAATACTGCGTTTAAGTCGCAGGGGATCGTAATCTAATTTTAGAACTGCGTAGACAGCAGCCTGAATGATTTTGATTTTAAGAAAGAGAGATTAATTTATTCTTTGTTCGAAGTACTTCCCAGGGCTATATTTACAAGAAATAAAGTTAGCTGTGACAATGATTATTCCAAAGATTTTGAACCAAAATTATTTTTCAAATACGTATTAAAAATAACGATAGCAATTTTACTGAATTTACATAAAATTGGATTGCCTTATTTTGTTTTTCTTACAGTGGCAGATTTGTGTTTTAAATTATTTCTTACTTATTATATTGACATGAACATGACAGTTTAGTAGGCGTCTAATACGAAAAATTAAATTGGAACGCTTACAATGTTTTGTATAATTTCAGATCCCAAATAATCAGCTCAAACCTTATAGGGTTAATAAAGAGTTCTCATCTCAATTTTAAGGTATAGTTATTTTTCTTTACATTAAAGTTCAGAATAAAAAATATCACGTTTTACATTCAGTGATGATTCAAGGGGAAAAGATTTTAAATTATACACATTCTCGTGAGACATTTATAAACTAATTAACATAATCTAATTAAACTTGTGAGCAATATATGGTTTAATTTTCTTTTTTCTGAAAACAAATTTGATTAATTTTGATGTTATCAATTTATAGATTTTTTTTGAACAACCACAAAAGACAGCAAAATGAAGATGTTTTGTGTGAAATGTAATAAAGAAACCGAATGCGATGTGGACCCCACGATCCCGGAGACTGATAACCCAAAAAGACAAAATACAATACGAGTTACAGGAACTTGTAAAGAATGTGGCTCCAAGACCTCCAAAATTGTCGGTTAATGGAGAGATTTCTTTATATCGGTTCATAATTTTATTCCCCTCTGTATCAGAGCATGTTTTACTTTTTATACGTATTAAATATTATGAAGTAATCAACAATGTTTTGGGTATTTTTTTTAAATGTATATTTTTTGCTTACCATATTTGTAAATGAAATTGAATTTGTCAAAAATAACAAATAATAAGACCCCAGCCTCCAGCTCGGTGTATTTATTTTAATATCTGTAGCCATTAAATATTTCTTGGCAATTATCAATATTCTAGAATATTATTGAAAAATTACATAAGTCTATTTACATTTTTTGTCACCACTAAATATCCTGAACAGGTTTCTTTTAGATTTGATAATTCATCAATTCAAAAACTCTGTAAAATGCAACGAAAAATCTCACTTACATGTACTAAATAGAGGTATCTAACGATAATAATCATTATTAATTAGGTAAAACACATCAATCATGTATAAATTTATATTAAAGAAAGTTGATTTTTTTTTCATATATCGCAAAAATATCCCTATAATTACCCAGTGAATCACATGATACGTAAGGCGATCATCTTAACTTTAAATTTTTTGACTTTGCACCCTTATGCGTATTATTTCAATTTTTTATCCCCGCTTAAAAAGTGGGAGTGTATATATTGATCGGGATGTCCGTCCGTCTGTCTATCTAGCTGTACGTCCGTTCGTCTGTAACGCTTAGTGGAACCAATCTCTTATCCGCAACCTCTGAATGAAATTAAATGAGACTTTCACATTATCTTAAAGTTTGTTACATAGTGCCATTGCGTACCTCGTATTTTATTTTTTGATCCGACACAATATTCAGGTTTCCCAAAGCCATACATGGACACTGCCATTCTTCCTATAATATTGTAGAGTATTCGTCGCTTATCCGCAACTCCTATACTACTGAATAAAATTTTCTGATACTTTCACAGATTCTTTATAGCAAAATGTCATAGTGCACCTCTTATTTTACTTTTTGACCTGATACTTATTTCGGGTCTCCCAGAACAAAACAAGGACTTTGCCATTATGATTATTAGGAGGCTGGGGGAGTGGTATCATTTATTGACTTCACAGTACCTGTACCTCTAATTTATGATAATAGTTCCAACTCACTGTATGAAAGATTTAGCAGTCAGTCCTATCAGGCAGACAATGTATATTAAATGTTCATTTTTAAAAAAAGGAAATCTCATGTAATAGTCATCTACAGCCCCAGCGATCGGGAAAATAGCTTAAAAGTCGTTGTATGATACATTTGTTTCGAAATTCTAAAAGAAAGCATTTATAAATTCGATTAAATTATGTTTCTCTATGCTTTTTAACATTTATACATGTAAAATCATTCGCAAGGCGTTAGAGCGTTTGTTTTACAAGAGTCGCAAAGTAATTAAGGAGATAGGAGATGATCATTTTGTCAAATATTCAAGACGTGGAGAAATCGAATTCCCTTACCGCAGTAGCTCCTGATACAAATATTTGTTTACTCAAAAGCTTAATATAGAGTACAAGTCTAAAGCTGAAGCCTTAGGCCATCAAGAGATTGTGTATCAAAATCATTGATTAAAACCCAAAGACTTAAAAACTTATAAAAATGGAGATACCAAACAGTAATCGAGCTTAAATGTCCATTTTAACACTATAAAACGTGAACAGAGCAAACATGGACCTCCTAGAAACATTACAGTTGGGATCAATTGCCTCAAGGGAACGAGCATCCCCTGTCGACTGGTCATACCTGCCATGTGCACCTTGTCATGATCGATCAACCGACAAAATCTGTAGACAAACCAGTCAGTAAATACTGGCTGGCTGATCATCAAAAAATTTCCACGACAGATGAAACTTATGTGAAAGGTTTCCGAAGAAGCGGAGATTCTTATCTGATTTAATCATGACCCCGGGGTCAGAGGAGTGTTAATTCAAGGAATGAAAGGTGAAATTTAAAGAATCTTATTAAAAACCATCGACTGGGAGAAACATTTGATGAACTTTCCTGAAGAAATGCGGATTCAGAAACTCCGTATTCTTAGGGTGCTTGAAGCAAAAATGTGGGTTACAATTTTTCAGAAGTATTTAAAAATGTTATTAATTATTTTGAAAGAACAAAATTAACAAGACTAAATATACCCAGAATGATTTTATTTTCAATCAGCTTTAATAATTTTATTCTTTTACATATAAAACAGACATTCAAGTGAAGTAATGTATCGGAGGATCATAATCATTTACAACTCCTCAATGGGTTTTAAATAAGGTCATATAAACGCACGAATTGATATATTATATTGTTTTGTCCATAAACATCTCTGATAAATTTGTGAAAAGAAATAGAAATTCATCTTGACTTAATTTTAAAAAAATGCAGAATTAAAAAAAAAATAATTTCAGTTATCTTGCTAAATATTTCTTTTGGCTTTCTCTGTCCTTTAAAATGGTGTTGTTGCAATTGGAATGATACATCTTTCTAGTTAATAAACAGACACAATTTTCTAATTCTATTACAATACCTGAACAGTTCTAGAAGACATGAAACAGGTCAGGAAAATTTTGCAAGCCAAACTGACCTACTAAATTTAACTGCGTAGTAGGCAAATCAATATAGACAAAAACATTCCTGTAAGGGTCAATACCCTGGCTACAAGATCTGAGCGAGTACACAGTCCCTCTAATTCACTGAATTAGTTGATGCGCAGATTATTGATCATATGACCGAGATTACCAGAACTTATTTCTTAGGTGGGAAAGTAGTTTCGGTAATTGAATTTAATAGATTTTATTATTAGACCTCTTAGATATCTAAAGATATACACATAGAGATACGTTTATTGAACGATAATAAGGAAAACTCAAACGGTTAATTTATTGTCGATATTACATTCATTTTGATATTCAAAAGTAGCGCATACAAGAAATATGTGAAGACTCATACCTTAAACATATAAAACAATTTTGAAAAATAAACGATGAAGTGCAGAATTTTTTATTCATTAATAGGCAAATTTTCTTTCTTAGACATAAATGAGACTTTTGTACATGCACAATTTTAATTTAAAAAATAAGCATTTTTTGGGATCAAATTTGCATAAAAAAGTTTTTCTATGAAATATAAAAATAACTCATAAATATGAATCTTAATTACTCTTCAATATTTTTTTCTTTTAAGAAGAAAGTAGTAAGTAATGAATGTCTGATTTTTTTTTAATCTAATTTTTATAACTCTTTAATAAAAATTAAAAAATTTCATTGAAGATGTCAAAAAACTTCCCTTTATATGTGTCCTAGTAAAAATTGAACCAAGTTCTCTTAATGCAGTTGTACTATCAAATATTTACAAAGTTAACAAACAATTTTTATGGAGAGGAAAAAACTTTTGCTACCTCTAACATCAAGGACTTGCCTAATAATGGCCATTTCACTCAAGAAAATAGATATCGTTGTTTTCACTGGAAATACATTAACACATCCTATATTCTATTTGGTAACCTTGGTAATCATGATCAATAACTAAAGAAAACAGACTCATTTAGAGCTCATTGATTTTTTTTCGTCACAGAGTGCCTGTTTTTTATATTCAAATTATTTATGAAAAGTCAATGAAGCTTCTTTGTATAATTACACAAAATTTAAGTATGCACATGTATAAGGAAGTGGACTTTTTCCTCCCATCAATTTCTGATCGTCAAATTACGTAGTAAGAAAATAAAAAAAAGAATGAATCAGTAAAGACAAAAACTGGCCTAATGCAAATTTATCTATAAATAGTTTGACTTGAATCCATTAGATTCCTGAAGATAATTTAATAAATTAAAATCAGTTATAATAACTGAAAATGAACAAAGGGACTGGAATAAAAATGTGCAAGTTAGTCTGACCCACTTATCAAACTGCGTAGTAGAGAGAGGTGTTTACAATCAATATAAAAACATCCTGATGGTGCCAGAATAGGGCAAGCTATATAAAAATAAGCTGATGCGCAGAATGTAGAATATTTGACCGAAATCAACAAAACCCCTCACTTTAACTTTGTGTTGGAAAAATCTTGAAAGGTATGTATGTAGTTAGACGTTTTACATTTCCCATTACATTTCTTTACTCTTTTTCATTATGTCTGAAAAAGCATTTTATGTTTATTATTTTATATTTATTTAATTTTTTTAAATTGATACCTCAGTTCAAAAGACAGCAAAAACAAATAAAATACACTAAAAGAATGAGAGGTTATTGTCATTGTGACGTAGAAAAGATCTCAAAGAGTTGTGCATGAATGTCATTTAATTTTGAATATTTCATTTGAATAGATGTAATTAATCTTTGAAAAAGACAATTTTTTGTTTTGTTTTTATGATACTGTTGTACAGAATACTCATTTTAAATACTTGTAACTTAGCAAAGCAGGAACCTTAGTTATATGATTCCAAAAAATAAGATAAATATCGTTGTATACAAGGCTTTTTCAAAAATTCTTTGACAATTTTTATTTCATTTATTTATTTTGGTCATTTTGAATGGTCATAGGAATTGTTTTTAAAATATTTGATATAGAAACGATGTCAGGTCAGAACTTTTGTAAGGTTGTGAGTATTGCAATTATTATATGGTAAATGAATCAAATGTTTTCAAATTTATATTTTATTTTTTTTTTTTTTTTAACTAATTTTTTAAAATTATGTACCAAGTTAAGCTTTTTCAGCAAAATTTAATATATCACTGATAAAGCGGCTTTATAATATATGTCTGTCTCAAAATAGTTTGTGTTTAATTTCCTCTCTTGAATTAAAAAAAATCTCATTTTCAAAATGCTAATTCAATATAGCTAGGAATATAAAAACAAAATTTCTTTAATCTAATAAGAACGCTTTGAAGAATTCATGAGCATAAAAAGAACAGCATTGATATTTTTTACATTATTTTCACCCACTATTCTATAAACAGTGTATATACATATAATATGCGAAGATTTTTTTTCTTTTGCATAGGGTTTTATGTCTCTCTCAGTTGCTTCTATATACGAGAAAATGCTTCAAATGCAGTTTCTAAAACGAGGCAAATTATTGGCAAAAAAATTGATGAAACAAGGATATGAACAGTCTCGCTAAAGTCATCAGTTTGCAAGTTCCGTGGTTGATACAATGACCTTGTCAGCAAATACAATCTATCCTTAAATTAATTCTAAATGAGGTTATTCATACTAATTGCTTAAGCTGATATATCATGACAAGCAGTATGCGGCAGGTGTGACCGGTCGGCAGGTCTTATGTTTTAGAGGTCCATTTTGCTTTGACTCTTATTTGTATTGTTTAAATTCACTTTAGAGCTTTAATACGGTTTGTTATCTCCAAACTTTATCAAACAACAAAATTCACTTGTACTTAAGCAACATTGTAAAAAAAATCAGTATATCTTTCTGCCTTGCATGTAGCCTTTTTGTCCCCTGCAGAAAGTGGGGAATATTAATTTCGGTTTGTCTGCCCGTCCGTCCGTCTGTGATTCTGTCTGTCTGTAACGCTTTCATTTCCACGCGATATCTCAAGAAGCCTTCGAGCTTTTGTAATAAAATTTACACAGTAACTCCTTATTTCCTAAGAAAGATTCTCATTGATTTTAAAGTCAAAAGGTCAAGGTCATAAAAACTCTGTTTTAACACGTTCGTTTCCTCGTGATATCTCGAGAAAAGAAGCGTTTGAGCTTTTGCAATGACATTTATACCACAACTACCTTTGGCCTATGGAAAACTTCTTTTGATTTTGAGTTTAAATGGTCAAGGTAATAAATTCAAGAATTATGTATGTTTTAAAACTTTCGTTTCTACGCGACATCTCGGAAAGAGTTTGAGCTTTTGCAATGACATTTATTTTACCACAACCCCCTTTGGCCTAAGGAAGTCCCCTGTTTATTTTTTAGGTTAAAAGGTCAAAGGTCAATGTCGTACATTCATACATTCAGCAGTGTGTGTGTGTGTGTAAAACTTTGACTTCCGGGCGATACATGTAGAGGATTTTGAGTTTTTCAAATAAAGAACAAGGTTCACTTTTGCTTTTTTTAGCCCTGTGAATTTCTGAAAAACCGAAACTGCTTAGTTTTAGTTAACAATGCATTGAATATCAATTAGATCTTTAGTGATTGCGTATCTATAAAAAAATGACGTAATTTTCTGGCTAGTCAATGCATTATGACGCCACGAAATGCGTCAATTTCCTCATATTCTGAAAAAGTCTACAAAAAAACGCCAATTTTGAAGTTTTTTTTGATATTCAATATATATATTTAATATATATCTGATCTAAAAACAGTAAATGTTAGAACTGTTTCTGAGACATGTTTTATTTTTTAGATCAGAGAGTGTGCTCATATTATTTTTCTTCGCTTAAAGTACTCAAATATATCTGTTTACCTTAATATTCAAGAGCATTGCAATTTCATAAAGCCAGTTCTCCAAGACCTGGACATTTAAGAGAAAAATTTTGATAGGAAGTGAATGCACTAAGTCTCTATTTTATTTTGATGCTTCAAATGGAACATAAAGTGTGAATCGTCAATTGGTATATCTACAGGACCTTTGTATGCATAAAGTGAACCAAGCTCTTTTATACCTTAACTCCCCATGTCCCTCTTGCTCTTTTTAAAGTGCCCCCCCTCCTCGAGCCTCCTCCCCCACCCCAGCACATTCGCCTATTTTTTCCTTCAGCCGGGGGGGGGGGGGGGGGGGGGGGGGGGGGGGGGGGGGCACAGATGCTCTGAATTAGCTTGTTCATTGTATGTTTGAACCTCTGAATGATAATATATATGCAGTTGACCAGTGCTACAACGGTACATGTACTTTATTAAAAAAAATATATAATTGTTAGAGGGAAATAGAATTATTGAGTTGGACACCTATGTTATTATTTATTACAAGAATATCTTAACAATCTTGAGAATATGTCTGTACATATTTTTACCTGTGCTGCAGGCGTACGAACCCAATGTACACAAACTCAATTATTTTTTTTTCATAAATATTGTTATGCATAAAATTTCAATGTGTTTATTTTTTTTTACACGTTTTAGATTTTTTGTACAGAGTACTACCTTGGACATATCCAGAAGAAAATTATAAATTATTGTTTGGTTTATCACAAAGGTAACTATATTTCTTTCTATGAAAATGATATAATATAGCAAATAGTTTTAACAATACTAGATTAGGCAAATTGTGCATTTTGAATTTTTTTTCAAATAAATAAAATATATAATCAAAATGAAGGTAACATTCTTTGCATTTTAAAGATCTTTTCATTAATTTTAAAGCAATGTGTAGAATGTTATAATTTTATTAGATATTAATCAGCAACATGAAGATGTTTTGTGTGAAATGTAACAAAGAAACCGAATGCGATGTGGATCCCACGATCCCGGAGACCGATAATCCTAAAAGACAAAATACAACGAGAGTTACAGGAACTTGTAAGGAATGTGGCTCCAAGACCTCCAAGATTGTTGGATGAAGACTGAACTGAATCATTAACTTTACATTGTTTTCTCAAACTTAACGAATTTTTTGATAGTCAATGTAATATTTTCACGGTACAACCGGTGGGCGAACGCAGTTGAAAATCATAACAAAACTTAATGATTACAAAGCTGATATTTCTAACTCTTATCCGCCTCATCAAACCGAATGATGCCCGGTAAAGTTTATGACGTCATAAGATCTCGTCATTTGCACTTATTATGGAGTGTAAATACTGACATTGCAATTATTATCTTAGTGTTTAAAACTCTGCCTATCTAGATCAACTTTTATATCTGTAAGCCTGACACACATATTCGTAATTTTCTCATGAAAACATTGCAACAAAATAAAATTAGGAGGGTTTGACGAATGAGAATTTTTTTCTGCTGTAATACATTTAGCCTACAGAGCTTGCTGTTTAGAAATATGGTAGCTCTTTTTATAGAATTTTAAAATAAAATGTTAACTTCTAAATATTGAGTTCAATCACCGTGTGATATGCATATTCATTGGATATTTTATAAATATTCATTATGCACTATATAAATGTTTGTAAGAACTTTTTAAATATTTAATAAAATGTCATCCTCTTCGGTTGTATTGTCTTCTTTAATATAGTGGTAACGAGCGGTAACAGCATTTATCACTAAAGGTATGAAATCTTCAATGAAAGCAAGTCTCCAAAAGAATATATATACACTACTAACGTTATCATTTCTTTAAAAAAGGAGCAAGATCCACTTAGGGCCTTTCTTGACCCTGAATTTTTTTTAAAAAATCAAAATTCAGTTTAGGTTTAAAATCCAGTATTTATCACTTGGACTGTTGGTGACCACGTATCTATTGAACATGACGTAATTTTCCGTCTAGTCAATGCATTATGACGTCAAAAAATGCGTCTTTTCCCTATATCATGTAAATTCCTTTGAAAATAGCCTAAAGTAAATTATCAATATTTCATATTGAGCACAACCTCTGATCCAAAATATGCAATTACATAATAAAAGATCTGTTTGTGAAGATTAAAAAACATGTTTAAATTTTTGGATCATGGACTGTGTTCATATTTTAATTCTTTGCTGAAGGTAGTCAAATACGTGCGTTTTCTGCAATATTCAAGAAAATTGCATTTTCTCAAAGCCTGTTTTCCAATACTCAGATTCTCAAAAAAAAAACGAATTTTAAACATGTATTGCAAAAATATATTAAGTCCAAAAAAATCCTTAAAATACTAAAATTATGAATAAAAGGAAGCTCGTAAAAACAAATATGTTATCTTCACTTGATCAATATGAAAGTTGGTATTATTAAAGTTGAATAATGAAAGAATACGTGCTTGGTGGCGACCAGCGGGAAATAACTCTTGCTAAAATCGCGTCTATCGAAAATGGTCTATTGTGCATGTAGATATCTTTCATAAAAAATAAACCATTCAGCTCTTTTTCATCAACGTTTTCACTTGCTTCAAATTCACACGCCTTGTTAGCATTTTGAACTCTCTGTATTGTTAATGGCATGCGCGCTGAGTTACAGTTATATGCCGTGATTGTAGATAAAATTTACAAATCATTTTTGACTTTGAGATAGAAAAGATCTTTCGAATGCTGATGAGCGAATACAATTTTTTTATTTTCCTTTTTTTCAATCATAATCATTAAAAATTCCAGATGGAAGGTCAAAAACGTTGTGTTGTCGGCCGGTGTAACGACGAAAAGTGACCCCCGTAGAATATTGACCGGGGGTCATTTTTCTACGTAGAAATTTGACCCCCTGGTCAATATTCTACGTAGAAAAATGACCCCTTTTTCTGTAGAAATCATGGCCTTGGGGTCATATTTCTCCGTGTGCATTGTAGAAAATTGACCCCGTAGAATAATGACCCCCTGTCATTTTTGATGCCAAAACAATTCATTTTAGAAGGAATATTCTTATTAGGCATATGCAAGCGGGTAATATCAAGCTGACTTATGCTTTAAAATGTTAATTTCTGAAAGCTTTTAAGCTAAGATAACGAAATCAAAGCGATAAAATACCTTGCATTAATGATACAAACTGTTTATCTCCACTAGAGGAAAACGGTATCAAAATGTTCTAACCCAAAGGCTATAAGAGCAAAGATACGAGAATTCATAGGAACCTTTATTAGATTTTATACCAGTAATTTTATACCAGTATATAAGTTTCCACAGTTGCCATTTTAATTTTTAAAAAGGTTATTTCCAAACTTCCGCCAGAGTTCGTTTGTACCAAACCAAATCTCAAATCTCTGTGTGCGGAGAAACAGAGGACTATGGGTAGTATGGGTCATTTCTAGCTGACAGTATGGTGTCAGAAAGAAAAGTTTTCGTTATTAATCAATAATGAATCTTTTTGATTTTACCCTGGATACATAATTTTTCAAAAGTTTAAAGTTTTTTATCCATATTTTTAAAACGGGCACGAAAAAGTGTTCCAACATAGAAAAATCGTATAAAAATGATTTTCTATGAATGAAGTTTCAAACTTCTTTAAAAAAAAATAGGGATAATTTAATTTGTAAAAATAAGTACTAAATTAAATTGCCTCTGACCTTTATGTATGATACAAGGAAAACAAAAAGTGGTTAGCTCAAAACCTGTAAAATGTCTTTTGTCGTTTGCTAGTGTTAACAAAATAGGGATTGTAGCATAAAACATGATTAACTAAAAAAAAATAATAATAATAAGTTCCCATCTTTCCAAAAAAAAAAGGCACATGTAGTATCGTTTTCCCCGTTCTATCATGTACATAAAAATACATATGGTGATTTTAGGAGTTTTTTACCAATAGAAAAAAAAATTAGATGATGAAAATGTTGTTACTTTACATGATATACTTATGCCCCCGTAAACGAAATTTCCGGGGTTTTGCCCCTGTAAACGAAGTTTCTGGGGTATATAGCATTTTACCTGTCCGCTTGTCTGTTTGTATATTTTTCCGCAAAACTTGAACCTTGCCCATGCCCATGACTGGGTAAGACTACGGCTTTCATATTTCACAAGTGTATTTTTGTGACAATTGTACAATCAATTTTGACCTTTTAATATTGACCTTGGAGTTTGATACACTTTTACACAAGGAGAATATGGAGATATTAACTAACAGTATTCAATATCAAAGTCCATAAAACAATACAAAATATAAAGGAGCAGAGCAAACACGAACCTCCGAAACATCAGAGATGGAATCAGGTGCCATGGAGGAATGAGCATCCCCTGCTGACCGGTCACATCTGCCATGTTCTCCTTGTCACGTCTGGGAAATAACAGGAAAATCCTCCGCAAACTCGACGCACAAATAACGGACCAACAAAAAGCACGAAAAACATTAGTCAGCATTTGTTTCAATTTGATAAATTGCATTAATTTTTGCTGACAGTGTCATTGTGTCAACCATAGAATTAACGAAATGTTGACTTCAAATGAGACTGCCGATATTCTTGTTATTTATTTCATTTATATGTACTTGCTTGTCAATGATTTACTTCGTTTTAGAAATTGTTCATATGTACAGCATGCTCTTGCGTATAGAATCAACCGAGATATATACACTCCGTTTGCAGGTGATGAAGGTAAATCACTGCCTAACCAAGGAAATTTGACGATAGAAAAGTTTGTCATCACATTTATCCTTAAGCCTAGTTGTTAGATTACCATTAACGTCTTTTTTTCAAGTAAAATATCCATGGGTGAGACAGATGTGTCAGACTCTGTGGTATCTTTCATCTCAAGCTAGCTCACAAGGATATATCGTATCGACGTAGGAATGAAAATTACCATTGTTAATTGACAATACGTCGTCGATATATATATATATACATGTATATATATATATATATATATATATATATATATATATATATATATATATATATATATATATATATATATATATATATCTAAATGTTGAGTTGAAGGCCACAGCAAGTATTTTCTTCTTTTCACGCATTAGACTTCGCACAAATTCTGTTTCAAGTGAATATAAAAATAGATTTACTTATAACGGAGCGCAATTGGTACCCATGGGAGTTCCAATTTATTGTCGGAATATCTGGTCTTCAAAAAAAAAAAACAGATATTGTCGATCAGTAACTCAAGCATCTCTTTCACGTCAACTTCAGAGTACTTGTGTGTGCAATGTGTTTTAACAAAATTATTTTGCAAATGACCAATGACCATTGTAAATTTACAAGTTCCGTTTAATTAAAAAAGCAGCTGTCATTGAAATAAAAAAAATCCTGGTTCACACCACTTTTTGAATATATTGTTGCGCAGTACACTAAGAGTTTTTCCTTCTCTACTGTCAATACTTTAGTGCGGAGTACAAAAGAGATTTGAATGAACATTTACTGGAACCCGCAATGTGTCTTTGTTTGGAATCCAATATATATCGGGTAATTCAAATTTATTTTTGCTCTGTGTAATATTAAAAATATTTAAAACTGACCTAAAATTTTGAAAAATTTCTTCCTTAGAAAGAGAAGTATGAGAATAAGTAGGATTACCACTTGTAGAATTAAATCTTAAAAGTTCTTCTAAAATACAATTAATGAGACTTACAAACGAAGACAATGTTGTTACCTGCTTTGTCGACAAGGACCAGTACGTACTGATCATGTGATCTATCTATTTTTTTCACTTCTGGATTATTGAACACAGAATGAATGAGGGTTTTCATATTACCCCTCAATCTTTGAATACACGGCGTTAACATGGATCTGATACATTTAATCCATTGTGGAAAAAATCAACAATTCCACACTTTTACTTTAACATTAACTTTTGGACGGTATGTGCTAGAAATTTATTTTGAAGTAAGGGCATGACAACTAAGAGTTCATTAATTTGCAAAGGTTACCAGTGTCTATAAAATCCTAGAAGAAAGTGGATGTAACAGCAACAATTGGTAACGTATCTGTGGGCTAGAAAGTGTTGAAAAGAGATTTTTAAGTTTTTATTTTAATTTATAGATATCTCTGAAAGTTGAACTATTTTTCACTCAGGTGTAAATTTTAACCAGTTTTGGAGAAATTTGTAATATCATCATAAGAACTTCTTGATGTGTATTGTATTTCCTGTATATAAAGGAAAAAGTATAGTAATATATAAGGTAGTTAAAAAGTATGTATTTTAAAGCAGAATAAATGCATACAGATGTATATGTAAGTTTAAAGGGAAGAGCCAATGGAATTGAATTTATATAGTTAAACAATGTTGCTATCAATGTTCGGAGGTCCGTGTTTGCTCTGCTCCTATTTTGTATTGTTTTATGGACTTTGATATTGAATACTGTTCGGTATCTCCATATCCCTTTTTCTTGCTTCTGTGCTTTTTTTTTTCTTGCAATAATTTTCAAAGATTATAGTAATTAGAAACGTATCATGCCATTTTCGAAATAAAACCTTTGAATGAAAAAAAACCAAAATATATAATCATAAATTATGTTCTCGATGAATAAATATTCATTGGGATTCTGCAAGCAAAAAATATACCCATACCATATACATGCATTGGTTGTGATGCTACGTTTAAGATATGCAATTGAATATAAGTTGGAAAGGATAAGATTGCATAAACACCCCCCCCCCTACTTGGATTTGAAAGTATAAAAAAAAATCAGAAGACACATATACAAAGTTTTATTGTATAAAATATAGGGGGGTCAAATTTCTATGAGGGTCATTTTTCAACGTGTGTGAAGTCGTAGAATTAATGGTTTGGAATGTTTTTCTACAGTCGAAAAATGACCCTACTTGTCGTAGAATATTGACCGGGGGGTCATTTTTCTACGTAGAAAAATGACCCCCCGGTCAATATTCTACGGGGGTCACTTTTCGTCGTTACACCGGCTATCGAAAGAAAGACTCAAGAAAATATTCATAAATAGAAATACTTTTTTCAATTTTGAAAATAATTTGGTATTGTTTCTCCAAACATTAAAAAGAATTTTTTTTATAAATCAAAAACAGAATAAATGCATGTTTCTGAACAAGAAAAAATTGTCATTAAATAAATAAATATGAGAAAATGATTGATTTCTTAATAAATGTAATATACGGAATGCATATTTAATTTACATTGTAGGCAAGTTTAGGATTATTGTTAGGTTTTTTTTTTTTAATTTCGAAAGACACCATTTCTATTAAAATTCAGCTGTCGTTTGGGTCAAGAATGCACCGAAGACAGGTATTTAAAATCTTCGTATTTTTAATTGCTTTCTTGTCACGAGGTTTTTAATTTCCCTACAAATGTTTTCGCTAGGTATTTATTAGAAGGAAAATGATCAACACAATTCTCCTTGTATTCTGTACAAAATATTTTGCTGGTAAACATTGCATTAACATTATCACAGTGAAAAATTCCCTGTTTCAGAAAGAATCAAAACTTTATTTTGGACTGAACTTTTTATAATTTCTTATTTGTATCAAGACAGTCATATGTTATTTCTCACGATATGTTTCATGAATCTAATTGTTGACACTTGATGGACTATTGATATGTTATAATTACTGAGAGACAGGACACTTTTGATATGTCTGTTTGTTGATTTATATAAACTCTTGCCATCGTTGAGACTCATCTAATAAATACGGAATCCTTCATCATTTGTTTTATCTCTGGAATTGTATATAGGTGGACCTCCGGGAATACGGCACATCTAAAGTTCGTTTTTACCTTACCCCCACACAGCGCCTCTACCTTATACCTCGTACCCTTTACGCCAACATTCCCTCACCCCGTTCGTTCTGCAAACAACGGATGCAGTTCCAGACGAAATCTTAGTACCGTCCTAATCTACACGGTCACAATATGGATAAATGATCTCTTTTAATAATACTGTCATAAGTAAGACCATATACAGTGGACCCTCATTTATCCGGACGCTTTGGTTCCCAGTCAATTTGTCCAGATATGTGAAGCGTCCGGATACCTGAATCACCAGTCTAACAAGACAAAATAACATTTTAATAAATCCGTTCCGATGAAAAATTGTCCGGATACTGAAGCATCCGGTTATCTGGCGTCCGGATATCTGAAGGTCCACTGTATATTCTTTTATTCCACTTCTATAAAAAAATATTTTCTTAAAATTTGTTTTTTTTCTGTGGTAACCTTTATGACATTCATTGATACAAATTAAAATTTTAACAATGCCATATAATTAAAACAAGTGTATAGTTTCATGATTTTTGCATTTTAAAGAAAAAACAGTCCAGTGACCCTATTCAAAAAAATCTTACGATTAAAACTAAAATGTTGCCACTTTGTTATTTTTTTCCTTCTCAATAATTATTAACAATGAAATCATAAAATATTAATGTAATGTAACAGAAGATATTTTAGTAAAATCTAAATCAAACAATCGATGAAATTTGATTATTGTTTGTATTTTAAACAAATGCAACTATATACTACAAGTGAAGTTGTTTGGGTCAGTGATACATTGTACTCGCATATTATAAGTGTTTTCCAAGGTAATTTTTCTGGTCGACGAAGAACAGATTACTCATATTGTTTAATATTGATACATCACAGATTCAGCAAAGTATATAAAAAAAGTTAAACAATGACTGATTTTATCCCAATTCTGGAAATATATATCGTTCCTTGTAAATTGGCGGCAAACGGCCATCTGCGCGTGATTCTTCGACGTAAACGCGAAACTCCCTCATAATAGCCGATAAAGTTTTTTCGCGATCAAGTGTTATAGGTTTTGGTGTAACCTTCAGCATTTTTTGTGTCTCCTTACGTCTTTTGACAGAAGGTGACCAAGCATGCAACACTTTATCGACTTCATTTTTCATAAACTGGCGAGATGCTTGTATGGAGCGGAATTCATCTGGCATAAAAGACTTCGGCCTTTCGGGTATCGGTTCCAACTTCGCAGCTGCCTCGCGTAACTGCATCATAAAACGAAGACGCATGGGAGGTTCCGAATGAGCATTTCTTGTGTTTTCAAAGCGTTGTTTGTACGCTGCGAACATCAGAGCAGTCGAGCTATTTGGAGCCAGAATGCGTGATTCGGAATTCTTAGCATGGGCATCGTCTTGTTCTTTGTCAGTAATACTATCTTGTGGATTTATCCAGAATTTTTCTTTTTCTGTGTTGTTGCGCTCTTTGTAATTAGTTTTCTTACTATTTTCAGTTGCCTGTTTTGAGTCTTCTAGATTTTGTCGTGCAGACTTTGAAATGTTGGTCCCTTCTGTCTGACTTTCAGTCATCACTTGGACATTGCAATTTACTGATGGCGGTATGTCCGACTGGGGATGAATTTTGGGAGTTGTAACAGAGGATCCCTTGACTGAAAAAGTTTTTTTCTTGTCCTCATTTGGTTTCTTGTTCGCTATGGCTGGAAACAGTTTTCTAAATCCCTTAATGCCATTGATTGTCTCGCCCGAACTCGGTGATCTGGACAGTCCAGTGGTTCTCTGCTGTGAAGATCGACGATCCACTACCTTTGGACTGGGTGATCGTAATCGATAAAATGTTTTCTGACGCTGTGTGCTCCGTTCACTTTTTGGCGATTCGCTGCGGGATCTACAACGAGTATGTGCTTTGTAGCTTTCTTCAAACATTTCAAGATTTTTCTGAGTCAGTTTTTCCCTTTTCTCACGCAAGGGGTCAAATTTGGCAAATTCAAATTTCTTATAAACACAAGATAATGCCATCATTCTTGCATATTCTTCTTTAAGTTTGTCAAGTTCTTTCTTCGTTTTGCATTTCATGATCTTCCGTTTTGACTGCATTTCTGTGATTTCCGTGTAAAATCTTCTCTTTTCTCTGTTGTTTTGAAAAGTTGTTTCCCAGATGGACTTATTGCTCATGACCAACTCACTGTTGAAATTCTTTTCCCAGTCCCTCCAATTAATTTGAGAGGCATGTTCACGTTTTTCAATTGGACACCTTGGTATAGAATAAACCGAATCGTTTGATTGGCATAATCCTTCACTTTTGTTTTGAAAATATTTTTCATCTGATCTTCCTATGATAGGTATTGAATCTTTTTCTGACTGTAACAAATTGTACATGCCGCAAAAATGGAACATTGAAAAGAGAAATCTGAAGTTAAATCTGAAAATGTTTTGTAGCAGTACAATTGTCTTCAGAAGAAAATTATCTGACTTATTGCAGGTAATTATTGGAACAAACAATAAAAAAAAGTGCGTGAGGAATGGTTTATTTTTATAATTGTCGACCAATTGTCCAGCTGACTTTAAGATAATTATAATAAACAATTGTTTAGCGCAACGTTTTTCTTCTCTCCAACCATTAACAAACAATGCAGCATTTTTAAAACTCCAACTCGTTTTAAACGAGATCATTTGTTTTTAAATATAAGGAGCATATCACAACAATTTTATTAAATGAAACAAAATAAATGTTGGGATAAATCTTTCAGGACGAAATAAAACAATAGTAAAATTACTTAAAACATTTCTTGCAAATTACGGAAGATAAAAAAATGAGAAAAGTACATTGTATAATAAAAATGAAATTTTCATATATATATATTTTATTTGATATTAAAATGTAATTCCTTGCCAATATATAGTCAAATGACTGTTTTACTGTAATAACTGAAAAATTAATTCACGAAAACAAAATAAAGACTAGAGGAACTGTCAGCACTAAGCTTTTGCTTTGTGAGACACGAAATATGTGTGTGATTAAAACGTAAAATAGGAGATGCACAATGGCAATATGAAAAAAAGATTCTTTCATTCAGTAGTACAAGAGAAGTTGCGGAAAAGAGATGGCTGCCCCAAAGCGTAACGGACGGACTTACAGACAGCTAGACGGACGGACGTACAGCTAGACAGAAGGACGGACGGACATAACAATCACTATATACTCTCCCACTTTTCAAGCGGGGTATAATAAGGGTACTACATGTATCGTTGTGAGTCATTCTTTTAATATTAAAATCTATGGTTACTATTAATTTAACTGAGCTGACTAGGTTTAATTGTGTGAAAATTACAAAAGAATACGAGGGACGTTCAATAAGTAATGTCATCAGGGCTCGGAAAGAAACAAAAAACGCTCTTCTATGATTTAGTCTTAATGATTTAACTTATATATTCTCTTTAAATTCAAATACATGTCCGTAACATCTTTATTCAATTTTCAATTGTTTTTAGAACTCAGTTTTGAGTATGACCCTTCGTATACTGGAATATGGCAAATCCTATGATTTGCTGTACTTGATTTTTTTCTTTCTGATATATGTTTATCTAAGTTTGGGAGATGAAACAAGTCAGAGGTTGAAAGATCTGGCAAATTTTGTTAGTATGACAAAACATTAACTTTCTGTTTATCTCCAAAACTCCTTTACTCTTCATGGCCTGTGGATTTGGACGCTGTCATGAAGAAATTTAATGTAGTGAATTCCTCATTCTGTTTCCTTTCTCTCATAAACCTTTCAATTTTTTGCAAAAAATATGTTTTCTAGACTCCTCCAGAAATTCAACTTCCTCCCCGAATATGAATTTGAACAACAAGAAAATAGAATATAAAACTGTTTTTTGAGCTCTTTCAATTCTTTGCTCTTCTTATGCTTTTGCAGTTTTATCAAGTGCATCTTTTTGTAAATTTGTTTTTAGGGTTTAAAGCAAAATGGATTGAAGTTTCATTATCTGTTTGAATTTCAGACAAACGTGGATAAGAACAATTTTAGATTTTTTTTAAAAATTATTGTTTAGATATTTCTACACGCTGTCGTTTTCGCTCATTTTGCAAAATATAGGGGGACCTTTGAGTATTTGACTTTTTTACTATTAAATGCTTCTTTAAAACAATGTGAACTACCCCCAAAATGATTTCTATCAATTTTGCTATCTGTATTAAAATCAATAAAACATAATTAGTGATAATTTGTTGAATTTTCACAAATAAACATTGGTTGTTGTAAGTCCTTGTTGCCTAGGACGGTACCCATTTTTGATGCCCCATTATATACTTTTGTTTATTTAAATCCACCTGTTCATGTGCATATAAAACAGACATTGGTTGCTGTAAATTTCCCGTATTTTAATTAATTTATTTTTGGGATATTAACAAATTTTCAGCTACTTTAATGAAGCCTTTAATTTTACTCTAGTTTATTGATTCTTGACCATTCAATTTTAATGCAGTGTCTCGAATAGCCCTTGTTTCCCAGCTTCCCACCATGAAACTTTGTGATGAAAAGTGGTCACATAAACTGTTATTAATTCATTAAAGATTCAATAATGAGAGAAAGTTAAGCTTAATGTGATATGATTTCTATGTTATGTGTCATCGAGCTAATGACATTATTTATTGAACGTCCCTCGTACATTGTATACTTTGATGCATTGTATTATACCATATGTAACTTACATTGACTTACGCGTACATTTGTATGGGCCAAGTTTAGGGGGGAAAATCTTCTTTCTAGGTATTTAAGGACCTCTCAAAATGCAGATACATTATTTATAATTACTATAGGGTTTTATGGAAAAAAGCTATTTTTCGCAAATTATACGTAAACTATAATACCTGTAGATGTTTTGCTCAAAGAATTAAATGTAAATATTAACGTTGTACATTAATAAGAAACACAAATTTCTACCGTCTGGTGGACCACACTTTCATTTATGATGTTTGTCTTGTATTGGATTTCTTTGAATTTTATTTATTAATTATAGTATTAATAAGATATCTCCCATACTGTTTTTACTGTTAAATAGTACATGTAGCATTATTTCAATGTCCTTGCCGTTGTCCAGTTTGGATTTCCTGATTGAAATTCTCTTTGATCTTTTGTCGTTAAATGTCCAATGGTCAGTAATTTCCCTTCATTTCATTTCTTCTCAAAATGTTTTGATTAAATTGCTTACATTTGATGTTTAAGAGGATGGGAGGATGTAAAGCATCATAAAGCAAATATATAACACACTTGTCACATACCAGCTTAACAATTCTATCAAAGATTTGTTTTTTATAACCGAAGGTTAGCAATATGCTCTTCATTCTTACAGTTTATGTCAACCACATTTAATGAATTTGCCTTAATTTTCATAAAGAAAAAATGTCTCTTGATATCGCTTTTAATGATGTTACACCTTCCGTATCTAAACATGCTAAAGGTTTTCAAATTAACAAAATGCCTTTCTAAACACTTTCCCACCAATTAATCTAAGTAATCACCTCAACTTTCGTACATTTAATTTCTCCTTTGAGACAGATACTGACTTCGGTAACGATTTTCTGTTTATATGTCTTGATTTGAAATCACGATTAATTACATCGTTTTAATTATTAATCGTTGTCAACTTAGTATTGGAAAAGTAAGGAAGATTTTATTTTGAGAGATACTTGAGTCAAGACGAAAATCCATTCTAGCACATCCTAACGGTAAGTTTAACATTACGTTACCTTATTAACCTATATTAAGAGTTAATCATGAAGCTGCGCTAAAATTATTTTGTGTTATCTTATCATATTATAATATCCTGTGTACAGTTATTGAATGTTACATTTTTTCAATTTAAAAAAAATAAACTATTCCATTTTTTGACTGACCTTTTACAATTACATATCACCGCTATACTTTCGGGATAACAATGTACGCATCATTTCACAGTTCGGAAATTATTGTATTAAGAATCATGGGGACTACTTCAACATTTCATGTGATCAATTAAGGATGTATTTAGGTACCTTAACGCTTAAAATATTTTCTTTCAAATCAGAAAAAGGATAAGAATAATAGAAAAGTTGATTAAATCTTTCATTAAACTTAATGTG
This sequence comes from Saccostrea cuccullata, assembly GCF_032062105.1. Classification (NCBI taxonomy): domain Eukaryota; kingdom Metazoa; phylum Mollusca; class Bivalvia; order Ostreida; family Ostreidae; genus Saccostrea; species Saccostrea cuccullata. Next base: position 3,617 of record NW_026926649.1, on the reverse strand, counting down.
CGATGCTTATACAATCGATAATATACATATGAAAGGTACCCTTTTCTTAGAGACACGTATAACGGGTTAAGATGTTCAGAGAGGACTTTTGATTAACGGTTCTCCTTTATAAAATTGTGTAATTTACACCAACAAATTTTAGCAATGGTCTTGTAATCGTCAATGTATGCAATAAAATTTGTGGTATCGGGTGTAGACGAAATAAGCTACAGTTAAACTGTGGTATCCCGAACTCAACGGGACAGGGACAAAACTCCGAGATATATCCAAGGATTTGAGGAAACAGGATTAAAAAATAAAGGGAAACGGATGTGAATGTTAATTCTAGGTATTCGAGACACCGGTGTTTGAGATAAATTAAAGTTCAGCTGTAGTTGCTTCATTTATATGCTTAGCAAAATGGAGTATTTTGTTTAAAATTGATACAAAAAATGATTTTTGCAGGAATAGCAAACAACTGGAAATTAACACAAATGTGTAGAATGATCTTTATATGCCGTGTTTGTGCTGTATGTTTAACTGGACTGATTCTGGCTGCGTCACAGGTGTTGTCTGCTGAACCAGGTAATCCTTTTCTACAATTTCTTTTTTGATATAAAAATATTTCATTTTTTAGGTTTTAGACCATCAGCAGGCTAACTTTTTTATACACGCATATGTGTCAGATTAGTACAAAATTTGTCTTCAAGTTTCCATAGATACCTAGTTTTTATATTTTCCACTTCTATAGTTGATTGTGACTTCAGTAAGGATACGTGCAGTTGGAAAAGTGTCAAGGTGTATAAGAAAGGAAACGAAAAAATCCCCATCTGTGGCTTAAACGGGAACATAAGTAATTGTTTGTCCCCAGAGAAATATGTCGGTCAGATTACTTGGACAAGAATAAAGATTGGTGATCTAGCTGTCGACGAAATAAAATCAGGTATCGCACTGGGGTATTTCATTTAATCAAGTTATATTAATTTGATCAGACTGAGTAAATTTTAGACTGTAAAAGTGTGGTTTATTGTTTGTCAGGGGGTGATCTTTCAATATGGAAAAGAGAAATTTGCATGCTCTGGGATAATTCTCATTTGCATTGTGTAAATGAGATGCCGGTATTGCTTTTTTCAGTTAATTGATGGATAGTTGGATAAACCATCATCATCATGTCGAGAAAAAATAACAAGATATTTCTGATCATTAATTATTGAATTAATTATTAAGTGATTATCAAAGTGATCCTTGTATTCATTATTTCTTGCTTTAGTTCCGCTACGGAAAAAATGCTGAGTGTAAAATTAATAATGACGGATTGCTTGACAGAATGTAATGTTAAATCATCTGTCGATGCATGATCCCAATGAATATGTTGTGTTTGGGTCATATGCATGAAGTCATACTAAAATGTTTTTAAATTAATACACATGATTTATTTGTTTAAATAAACAATAATTGTGACCATATCTGCATATTGTTTTCAACACATGTTAAAAATACAATTGTACATTATATTTAAAAGTATCCAAATCTCTTACAGGATTTGGAAACTTAGAAAGTTTCGTATTTGGTTTTGTTGACACAAATGTTATCATTCCTGGATTGGATAAGATTCGTACGTCATTTATATTGAGTGAAAATCTCCAGTTTAGCAATCTACCCAGAAGTCTTCACTACCAGTACTTCCTGTATGGAAGCACAACCTTGACAGTTTCGTATCTAACAGATATCTCATTATACGAAAGCAAACTTATTGCTGCTCATGGAGCGTCCTCTTCAGGACAAACGAATGTTACAAAAGGATGTGTAGATTTGCCTTTTGAAGCCGATGTCAAGGTAATTAACTGAGCGTCCAAGTATATTCATCACTGCTAGGTTTTTAAGTTAGAAGCAAAAACAAAGAACCTCATTGCTTTGATATTTTTAAGTGCAAGATATACATCATATTATATGTGTGCAATAAATGTAGAATACAAAGGGTTCTAAGATTAATAGCATTGCTTAATTCTTTGCGTCTTCATTGCATTTTTTTTTATTTCATATGAGTTGTGTAATACAGGAGGAAATAAATAGAATCAGAGCAAGACAAGTCATTCGCTAGAGACATTCTGTCTCAAGCTTTCGTAAACAGGGTTGAACCTTCTTTATATTTAATGGAGAAAATTAGCATGAAATTGCCATTTATTTACTTAAAGATAGTCTTTCAAGGAGTTTTTCAAGGGAGAAGGATAGAGGCTGTATTATTGTCAGAAGTTGCGGTCAAGTATGGACTTTGCAATAATGCTGACGTAGACGGTAAGTGACGTAGAAACATCTCTGATAGCATTTTTTAATGCATCATAGTATCAATAAAGAGTTCTAAATTGATAAAAAAAAAAACGTTAAGTTGAAGTTCTAATAAATGTTTTTATTCCAATAAACACCTGATCATTTAAGGAATGGTTTTAAGTTTTGTCTGAGTTATTTGTGTGTGAATCACACAAATTCGTCATGTAGGCATATTTCATGTAGCGCGCCAGCACTTTCTAAAAAATATGTCCACGTGCCAGACTTTGTGATTCACACACGAATGATTTACACTAAACTTAAAAACATCCCTTATATATACATTTTAAATGTTTGGAAGCACCCAAAATATACTCAATATTTGAATTTTTCGCTTGACTATATATTATATTTTTACAAATATCGCTGTAGCCTTATTGTGACGTCACATTAACGCACGTTTCTCTGTGTATATTTCTACGCGTGAGTATACACGAAAATGATATTCAAATCAATTTCACAGTTGGCTAAGTAGCAATAACTCAGCGAATGTAAATATAAAAATTTGATTCAATTTAAAATTGCTTATATTTCTTGATCCTAAGTATTGAATCGAAATTGATGAACATTATGGTCGTCTTCAAGTGATGGTGGAATAAAAAGAATTTTAAAAAGGGAAAAGCTGAAGTCATCTTATTTCAATACAATTAATTGATATGTTAGTTGGCGCATATAGTCTATAGCTACAAATATAGTAAAATATAGATAAAAACTTAAGTGGAGGCTTGTGTATGGTCATTCGATTGTTCAATAGATTGTTACTTCCATTCCTATGTCGGCTCAATATACCCCAATAGTTCAATGAGATATATCGAGCTATCATATGTGTGGAAGCAACGATCTATAATTGAACTGACTTTCTTTTTGCTTAGTCTAATAGAGAAGCTTTTTCTTAAGAAAAAAATCAACTTTATCCCTGAGTATATTTATTTTTTTTTTCATTTACAGAAATATCGAAGACACTAAAGGGCATGTGCAAATTTCCTGTACAAGATTGTATTTCGTCGGGGTTAATTTTGCCTAACACTCAAAATTCTACTCTAAACACCTCACTATGCCCATTTTGTGAAGGGAAAAACTTTAGTGTGTCAAATGAGGGCCTTCCTAGTTCCTGCTTTTGTAAAGGGGACGAAGAAGTTTGTCATGCCTGTAGATGTTCCAATACAGTCACACGTACTTTTATCAAAAATCTGAAATGCAATGAATTCTACCTTGAAAGCGCAACAAAAAGCAATGAAAACTATGCCTGGTTACACAATCTCAATATAGAATTATTTTCCCTATCAGTCTCAAAAATAATACGATTTTCAATT